>NC_057350.1:76836900-77139930 GCF_016509475.1 Prionailurus bengalensis | reverse complement strand
TTTGTTAAATTCTTAAAGGGGACCTTTACTTATAACTTAAGAACTACTGTTTTTAAAGTTATGAAAAATAAAGATTTGTTCTGTTTTGTTACAAAGCATGAAAAACAGTAACATTAATCAAAGGTGGTCATAAGATAGGAAAACAGACATACAAATTAAATCTCTCTCTATCAGTTGATTTCTATCAACTGATTGAATTGCAAACAGATAACATGTATTACCAGAGGGAATCACTGGTAGTTTTTCAGGTTTTCCCGAGTTGTGAAATTTATTAGCATCTTCGATTGCTTAGCATTGAACTGGTATAGTATTTATAGGGTGAAGATGTTTCTTTGGCTCCGTGGGGTCGTTGTGGTTCCATACAAATTTTAGGATTGCTTTTTCTATTTCTGTTAAAAAATGCCATTGGAGTTTTAATAGGGATTATAATGATTCTGTAGATTGCTTTGGGTAGAATAGACATTTTAATAATATTAATCATTCCAATCCAAGAACATAAGATATATTTCCATTTATTTGTAACTTCTTCAGTTTCTTTCATCAATGTATTATAGTTTTCAGTGTACAGGTCTTTCACTTCCTTGGTTAAATTTACTGTTAAGTATTTTATTCTTTCTGGTGCTATTGTGAATGAGATTGCTGTCTTAATTTCTTTTACAGAGACTGTGTGGCTGGTATATAGAAATGTAACTGATTTTTGTATGTTGATTTTGAATCCTGCAACTTTACTGAATTTATTTATTAGTTCTAACAGTTTTTGGGCAGTGTCTTTCCTGTTTTCTATTCATAAGATCATGCCATCTGCAAATAGAGACAATTTAACTTCTTCCTTTGTGACTTAGATGCCTTGTATTTCTTTCTCTTGCCTGATTACTCTGGCTAGGACCCTGCTACTAGGTTAAATGGAAGTGTAACAGTGGGCACTCTTGTCTTATTTCTGATCTCTCAGGATTAGCTTTTAGCTTTTCACCATTCATATGATATTAGCTATGAGCTTGCCATATATGAACTTTTTAATGTTAAGTTATGTTCTTTATATACCTAATTTGTTGAGAGTTTTTAATCATAAGATGAGATTCAATTTTGCCACTGCTTTCTCTGCATTGAGATGATTATATAATTTTTATCTTTCATTCTGTTAATGTGGTATATCACATTTATTGATTTGTGTATACTGAACCATCCTTGCATCTCAAGGGTAAATCCCATTGATGGTAGTGTATGATCCTTTTAATGTGGTGCTTAATTTGGTTTTCTAGCATTTTGTTGAGGGTTTTTGCATCTATGTTCATTGAGTATACTGACCTGTAACTTTCTTGTAGGGTCCTTATCTGACTTTGGTATCAGAGTAATGCTGGCCTCATAAAATGAATTGGAAATGTTCGTGCCTTTTTTATTTAGTAATCTTAAGAAAGAAAAACAAAGATGGAGGCATACTTCTTGATTTCAAACTATATTACAAAGCTATAGTAATCAAAAGACTACGCCACTGGCATAAAACTAGACCTACAGACCAGTGAAACACAATAGAGAGCCCCCAAATAAACCACCCATATATGGTTGACTAATCCATGGAAAGGGCATTAAGAATACACAATGGGAAAAACAGTACATTTAATAAATGGTGTTGAGAAAACTGGATACCCACAAGAAAAATAATGAAATTAGTCACTTATCCCATACACAAAAATTAGTGGATTGAAGGCCTAAATGCAAGATCTTAAATTGCAAAGTGTTAGAGGAAAACATAGGATATAAGCTTCTTTACATTATTTTTTACAATGATTTTTTTTTTTGGCTATGACACCAAAATCACAGACAACAAAATAAAAAAAATAAACAAGTGGGACTATATCAAACTAAAAACTTTGGGGTGCCTGGGTGACTCAGTGGGTTAAGCATCTGACTCTTCATTTTGGCCCAGGTCATGATCTCACAGATAGAGATTGAGCCCTGCATCGGGCTCTCACTGGGTGTGGAGGCTCCTTAAGACTCTTTCTGTCTCCCTCTGCCCCTCCCCGATTTGTGTATATGCACATGCATGTGCTCTCTCTCTCAAAAAAAGATTCTTCACAGCAAAGGAAACAATTAACAAAATGAAAAAACAGTCTATGGAATGGGAGAAAATAAGTGCAGGCCATACATATATATATATATATATATATATATATATATATAATATTGGATATATTATATCCAAAATATATAATAACATATACCACTTAATAGCCAAAAAAAGAAGAAGAAAATAATAAGAAAATAAATAACCTGATTTATAATTAGGCAAAAGACTTGAATAGATATTTCCCAACGAAGACATATAAACAACCAGTAGATACGTGGAAAGATGGTCAACATTGGTAATCACTAGGGAAATATGAATCAAAACTACAATGAAATATTACTTCATACTGTTAGGATGGCTACTATCAAAAAGACATAGATAGCAAGTGTTGGTGAGGGTGTAGATAAAAAGGAACTGTGTATACAGTTATTGGTAATGTAATTGGTATAGTCATTATAGAAAAACAAACAGGTTCTTTAAAAAAATTAAAAACAGAACTAATGTATAATTCAGCAATTCCACTTCTAGGAATGTATCCAAAGGAAATGAAATTAGGATCTCCAGGAGGTGTCACATTTTTATTACAGCAGTGCTTACAATAGCCAAGGTAATAGAAACAATTTAAATCTTGAATAATGAAGAAATATAAAAATGTCACACACACACACACACACACAATTTGTAATATTAGGCATAAAAAAAGGAAACCCTGCCATTTGTGACAGCATTCATGGACCTGGAGGACATTATTGTAAGTAAATATTCCTGATAGGGAAAGATAAATACTGTGTGGTCTCACCTGTACATGGAATCTAAAAAAGTTAGACTCACAGAAGCTAGGAGTAGAATGGTGATTGCCAGGGGCTGGGGTGGGGGAAAATAAGGAGATGTTATTCAAAGGACACAAACTTTGTCAGAAAGTGAATAAGTTCTGAAGATCTAATGTACAGCATGGTGACTGTATATAGTTAATAATACTATATAATTAATAAATAATATATATTATATATACTATAAAATAGAATATATATAGTTAATAATACTATATTATATTCTTGAATTTTTCCAAGAAAGTGGATCCTAAATGTTTTTACCACACATAAAAAAAGGAAACTATGTGAGGTGATGGATGTGTTAATTAGCTTGATTGTGATAATCATTTTACATTATATAGGTATCTCAAATGATCACATTGTATACCTCAAGTATATACAATTTTGATATCTCGAATAAATCTCAATAAAGCTAGAGGAAAAAATGACTTTGCACCACACAATCCAGATAAGAGACAATATTTCCCGTGAAAAAATATTAATTGATAATCCTTTTCTGACACTATTATATTGTTTTTTTTCCCAGTCACCTTAATTTTCTAGTTTCAATGGCTTATTTTTCACATCTTTAAAGAAACACAGCATCATCTTACCTTGAATTTTTTCAATTGATATTTATTTATGTGACTTAAATAATTTTCCTCCTCATATTCCATGACGTACTAAAGGAAACCTTAGTCTCTCTATTTTATAATATTAATTTACAAGGTATCTTCTTCCTTGTCAAATGGTAGACACCATAAAACCATAAATGTTTTCACATGAGTTTTAATCACATGAACAAACATAGCCTGCCCAAAAAGTATGTTAGTGTTTCTTCATTTGTTTAAATCACAGGGGAAAAAACATGGTCAACATGAACTACTACTACATAATTAAAACAATAAGTGAATTGATACTATGTTTCCCTTAATAAATGAAATCTATTTATTATTCTTATATCCAATGTATTTTGTATCTCTCTTAAAACGTATTTACTTGGCAGCTGTCATTTATCGAGTGACTTCACTGCTATTACAATATTTAATATACATGTTTTTTTGTTTCTTTTCCCACACTCATTATGTGGTAAACTTCTTGAATATTGAGTTAAGTACTCTGATTTTAAATGTGCCACAGAACTGAAAACATAATAGCTGCTTGTTGAATTTAACTATTTGTATTAGTCAGAGGTCTTCAGAGAAACAAAACCAAGAAGATCAAGATAAAGATACATAAGAGGAGATTTATTATGAGAATTGTTTCACATCATTATGGACACCAAGATGTGACAGGATATGCTGTCTGCAAGCTGGAAAAGCAGGAAAGCTATTTGTACAATTCACTTGGAGTGCAAAGACCTGAGAACCATGGGATACAATGGTGTAACTACAAATCTGAGGCCAAATACTCAAGGGATGGGGAACAGCTATATGGGGAGAGTGGAGGGATATAAATCCTCTATTAAAAGCCCTGAGAAATAGGAGCTCTAATGAGCAAGGACAGGAGAAGATGGACATCCCCAAAAAGCATATTAGAAAGTGAGAGAAGCTAATGTGAAGAGGCTATACTGTATGATTCCAACTATATGACATTGTAGAAAGGCAAACCTATATAGGCAATAAGAGGATTAATGGTTGCTGGAGACGGGGGGTGATGAGATGAGCGTGAGGAGAATTGTAATTAAGTAGAGCATAAAGAATTTTTAGGACAATGAAAATACTCCATATGAAATTATGATGATGGATATGTCATTATACACTCATCCAAGCTCACAGAATGTACAACACCAACAGTGATTCCTAGGGTAAACTAGGGACTTTGGATTAGTATGATATATCAATGTAAGTTCATCATTGGGAACTAATGCACTGTTCTGGTGAATGATGCTGATAACAAGGAAGGCAATGCATGTGTAGGCACAGAAGTTACTTGGGAAATCTCTATCTTCCTCTTTGTTGTGAACTTTATTCTAAAAAAAGATAAAATTAAAAAAAGAGTTAACCATCACACTATCAAATTCTAACAAATTTTTATGGCAACAACAAATTTTATATATAGATTGAGAAAATGTCAACATAATCAAGATAGAAATATCCATATATGTCAATAAAAGATTATATGTTATATAATTGTAAAAGTTTTGTCTTGTATCGCCTCAAGGTATCCTTAAGAACTATGATTAATATGGAACTACATTTCTGCTTACTTCTTTTAGTATGGCAGTGTTATAGACTGAATTGTTTCCTCCTAAAAATTCATATGGTTATGTCTTAGCTCCTAGTACCTCAAAATGTAACTGTATTTGGAGACAGGAACTTTAGAGTTTATTGGGGTAGGTTTTAAACCAATGTGACTAGTGTCCTTACAAGAAAAGAAAATTAGGACAAATGGAGAGACATCAGAAAAGAAACATGGTGTTTCACAAAAGAAACACCATGTGAAGATACAGCAAGAATGCAATTGTCTACAAGCCAAAGTAGAGATTCCTCAGAAAAAACAACCTGACACCTTGAACTCCAATTTCTAGCATTGAATTTTGAGAAAGTAAATTTCTGTAATGCCACCCAGTCTGTGGTATTTTGTATGGCAGCCCTAGCAAACTAATACAAGCAGAGTATTATATCTTCCATAAAGTCCCTTTGATGTTTTATGGATAGGAACACCTGCTTTTACAAAGGGAAGAAGGCATTTTAGTACAGTATTTAAATATATGACTTCGAGCTCGGATAGAAATCACACAAGATGTCTAAGGGTTCCAGCTCTATCTCTTACTTGACAGCTGTCGTTTCTCCGCTGTTATGATCTTTAACATGCATGAATGACCATGGACCGTTCCTTAGCTTTACTCAATTTCTTCTTATGTGAAATGGGAAATATTTTATTGAAAATTAATTGAATAACAAGCTTAAATTTTACATAGAAACTTTAAGAAAGTAACATTTTTAGACCATATGGGTTATCTACTGACTTAAAGTAATTATTTAATTTATTAAAAAAATACGTAATTGTATAAAAAATTAGGGATAGAATAAATGTTATAAGCCCCAACAAATGATACCCCACTACTCAATAGATGCCACTATTCAATTGTAGTTCTGCTTCCTGTCAGTCATTTTCTTTGGATAGTTTTACATTTTTAAGTATATTTATTATGACATTCAAATTCTCAATTTAAAAATATCTTCTTACTAAAATGTAATGCAAACTCACTGGTGAAAAATTAGAAAACAGAAAAAATGTTAGATATATACTGACTTTTAATCACTGTTAACATTTCCTGTATTTGATCAAAATCCTGTAATACAAACAAAAATTAAAATAAATGAAGTAGAAATACTTATAATTTGTTTATTCCCTCAATAAATATTAATTATGTTCTAGACAGTGTTTTATGTGCTCAGGATATAATGCTGATTAAGACAGGCCAAGCACCAAGCCCCTCTTACACCTTTTTCCATTTGAAGAGAGTATAATAAATAATGAAAGTCAAGTTATATTTTTGATAATGTGTAGACTTGAAAACTGAAATCAACTGCATTTACTAGATAAACCCACCCTTCTAAAAGTGCAGAGAATCTCATAGGAAAGCTGGGAATTCTGACAACAGAACTCCATCTCGTAAAAGGAGACTGACACTGGTTTTTACCTGATGGCATTTGCCAAATCAAAGACAACAAACCTTTGGGCTTTATGGCCTCAAGAAGTACAGGGACAAATCTGCAATAAGTGGAAAGTTCAGTAGTGACCTGCAGGGGAGATTTATGTCTTAAAACTTGACATTGGATGGAAAGAGAAAACATCTTTTTAAATAATTTATAGCTGTATGAAATCAAATTTGTTAAAAGCATTTTAAAAAAATGAAAAAGGATAGCAATACTGCAAGAATAACCAAGCAGATTTGAAAAATAATCCAAATAGTATTTCTAAAAATACAAAATAAAATAACTAATAATTCAATTATATGAAATAATCAGTAGTCTCGACCCAGCTGGTGAGATAATTAATATATTACAGTTAGATTCAAGAACTTAATCAGATCATAGAAAGAAAAATAAGAAAGTATGAATGATTAGGAAATAAAGAAGAAATGAGATAAATCTAACACACTTGAATCACCTGAAGGAAACAGTGGGAGACATGGAGAGATCTATATTTGAAGAAAGAATGAAAAATTTCCTGTAAGTTTTTACAAAATACCAATTTTTGGATTCAGGAAGCCAAATGAATCTCAGTAGGATACATACCAAGTAATCCTCACTTGTTCACCTTGTAGTGAAACTATAAGAACTCCAACGAAAAAGATCTTATAAGCAGATGACAGACAAAAAAACCCCAGAAGATTATTATCAAGTAATAATTAGATAGATAGGTGACTTTCATCAGCAACAAAAGAAGCCCAAACATAGGAGAAAAAAAATTTCAAAGTGTTGAAAGAATAAAAGAAATCTATAGTGTCATTCCAGGAGTAACTAATTTTTATTTAAAAAAAAATCAGACAAATAGAAACGGAATTTCTTACCAAAAGACTCCCATAAATCATTGTTCCTGTTGGGTTGCAGTGATCTTAGAAGATTTGAGGTAGAGGAAGAAATAAGAAAATTAATAAGAATGTAGATAATTTCTATACAAATATTGATAGAGAAAACAGTAATAAAATGACTATGATCTTAACATATAGAATTAAAATATAAAGAATAAGAAATGATTGAGAGGGGCTAATCAGAATTGATGCATCATAAGTAAGCTTCCTATTTTGATCTGAGGAAGGATGAGGATCAACAATGATTAGCAGTCTGCCTATGAAATCCAAGCCAGGCCACTTATTTTGTAATCCTGAAAATTTTGCCTAATCTGTAATTTTAAGGCAAACCAGTTTAATTAATTAATTAATTTTTTAAACATTTAAGAGAGAGAGAGCATGCGCCTGAGAAGGGGAGGGGCAGAGAGAGAATCCCAAGGAGGCTCTGCACTGTCACCAGACTTGGGGCTCGGGTAGATCCCACAGAACCATGAGATCATGATCTGAACCCAAATCAAGAGTCAGACCCTTAACTGACTGAGCCACCCAGGCACCCCTCTCATGTATTTTTTTAGTTATTATATTATCATATTGGCTAAGATATCCAGAAGAAAAGTTAAGTAGAAGGAATGATAATGGATACCTTTGTCAGGAATAACAGAAACTACTCCATGTATTTTAAGAAAGAAGAAATTTCTTCTTTCTTAAAGAAAGGAAGGTGGCAGTTACAGAATCACAGGAAGGGCCCAAGGACTATGTTGTAGGCTAAGCCTCCCGGAATGGCACTCAGCACGATGCAAAATTGCCTCAATTTTGTACTAGGAGTACTATTTCTAAGAACACAATTGAGCAAAAAGATTCCACTAGCTACAGTGGGATTTCCCATACCTCCAATACACTCACAGGAAAGAAAGCATGGGTCTTCTTAGCTGAAATACAGGGATAAAAATTCTGGAGTAGGAAACTTCCACTGGCATGAATGCCACTGTTCTCATTACTGTAACTGTCTCTTGACACTCTGGAACACTGCTGCAGAATATTTTTGCTTTCTTATGTCAATATTTGCTTGCAGAAAAGCCAAACGGTAAAGAAAGGTGGTCTCTGTCTCATCATTTGTATCTTCTAAACTTTATGGGAGGATACCTAATTGGCAGATTTTATTTTGCTTTCATATACTAGCTGCAAGGAAGGGCCAGAAATGTTATTTTATGCCTCAGCATATCTCGCTAGGAAAGGGTAAAGGATACGTTCTGTGAGCTATTGTATCCTGAACAGTATGTGTGTCTTGTTTCTCATTTTAATGAAATGTCAGTAAAATAAATCACCATTATGTTATTTACTGTATGCTTTTTTCCCCAGCATGTACTTTATTATGTTAATTCTTCCCTAAATTAATAATGGAGATAAATTATAGTTTTAAAATCTGATGGAAGATTAGTTTTTAAACTCAGGGCCAGGTATTTTCAGGTAGCCTTTAAATTAACTTCCAGTTTTCTGCTGGAATTTTTGTGCACCTGTAGACTTTCAGATTTGGGCATCTTTGGGTTCCTGCCTGGAAAATCATCTCCTTTCCTCCATTTGCATTTCCCTTTATGTATATTTTATCCTGTTACTTCTGCTATTCTCTTTCTTCTGCTACTTCCACATTTCTGTCTTCCAGAAGTTTTTACAATAAACCTTGTTGTTGGCTTCATTCACATTTATAATCTTTCTGGTGAATTGAATCTTTTCTCAATGGCTGATTACTCTGTTTATTATTCTCTTGCTTTAGTGTGTATTTTATCTAATATTAAAGTAGATATGGCCAATATACTTATTTCACTTGAATTTGTCTGGTATACTTTTTTCTCTTCTTAGACTTTCAATACTTTGTTTTCCATACATTTAAAAATATATATGTATATAGTCTGACAATTTGCATTTTAGCCCTACATTGATAACTTTCTGTTGGTTCATTTAAAATTGTTTTTTCTTTATCCTTTTCTGTTTTTTCAGTCATAATTTTTTTACATACTGTATTAGAATTTGTATATAATCTATATCTTAGATCTGGTAGTTTTTCTATAATTTGTAAAATTCATATATATATATATTTTTTAATTTTATTTTTTTAAACTTTTGTTTTTAATGTTTATTTATTTTTGAGAGAGAGACAGAGCATGAGTGAGGGAAGTGCAGATAGAGATGGAGACACAGAATCTGAAGCAGGCTCCAAGCTCTGAGCTGTCAGCACAGAGCTGGACGTGGGGCTCAAAACCACGAACTTAGATCACGACCTGAGCCGAAGTTGGACGCTTAACCAACTGAGCCACCCAGGTGCCTGTGCCCCTAATTTTATTTTTTTTAATTTACATCCAAATTAGTTAGCATATAGTGCAACAATGATTTCAGGAGTAGATTCCTTAATTCCCCTTATCCATTTAGCCCATCCCCTCTCCCAAAACCCCTCCAGTAACCCTCTGTTTGTTCTCCATAGTTAAGAGTCTCTTATTTTTGTCCCCCTCCCTGTTTTTATATTGTTTTTGTTTCTCTTCACTTGTGTTCATCTGTTTTGTCTCTTAAAGTCCTCATATGAGTGGAGTCATATGATATTTGTCTTTCTCTAACTGACTAATTTCACTTAGCATAATACCCTCCAGTTCCATCCACATAGTTGCAAATGGTAAGATTTCATTCTTTTTGATTGCCATATAATACTCCATTGTATATATATGGAAAGAGCACAAATGTCCATTGATGGATGAATGGATAAAGATGTGATGTGTGTGTATGTATGTGTATACATACATATATATATGTATATATACACGTATATACATATATGTATATCTTAAAGCTAATCTCTTATTAAACGATACACGGACAGAATTATGTCCAATTCTCTACTACCATGATCTCATTTTTTCCACTTGTTGGCCAGGATTTATTTATATTTTAATTGATTAATTTTGTAAACTGGATACTGTTATTGTTGCTTGGTATAATTAATTTGTTTTTAATTTTACTAACCTGTATCATTTTCTTGCCTCAAAATTTATCCTTGCACCTGAGATTTTACTTTGGAATTGCTTTTCTTTCTTAGTAAAAAATATGCTTTTGAAGTACCTTTAGTCAAAGTCTATAACATGTTTTCAGTTTGTGTCAGTCTGAAAATACTTTAATTTTATCTAATTTCTGAAAGGAATTCCATGAGGTATAGATTTCCAGGAATACTTTTTAAAAAGAAGTCATCTCTGTAAAGATGTAATCACACTGTCTCCTGGATTTTAGTGTTGCCAATATTTAATTATAGATCTTTTATAGTTAGTCTGTATTTTCTTATGGATTGCTTCTAATTTTGTCTTTGGTATTTTACTATGATGTTCCTAATTTGAATTTTCGAATATTTATTATTTTTAGGG
Source organism: Prionailurus bengalensis (assembly GCF_016509475.1). Taxonomy (NCBI): domain Eukaryota; kingdom Metazoa; phylum Chordata; class Mammalia; order Carnivora; family Felidae; genus Prionailurus; species Prionailurus bengalensis. Next base: position 77,129,130 of record NC_057350.1, on the reverse strand, counting down.
TTAGTTATGTTACTAAATGTGAGGAGTGATGGTTTACATCTAGTTATCCACAAATTTCAGCCTGTTTTTTTCAAACATTGCTTTTTCTCTATCCTCCATGTTACCTCCTTCTGGAATTCTAGGTCATGTGAGATTTTCTTACCCTATCCAACATAGGTTATAATTTCTCTGTATTTTTCATATATTTTCTCTGTGTTCTTCAGTTTGTTCAATTTCTTCATTTCTATTTTCCATTTTGCTAATATAAGATGAATCTTCAGATCTTCCTGCTGTACTGCATTTTTCTATTAACTTTATAAATTCAGTTATGACATTCATGTCTAGAGTTTATATTTATTCTTTTAAAATCTACTTGCCCATACTTTCTAAAGCATCCTCTTTCTTTTTTTTGTTTTCATTTTTTTTTAATGTTGATTTAGTTTTAGGGAGAGAGACAGAGACAGAGACAGAGTGTGAGCAGGGAAGGTGCAGAGAGAGAGGAAGACACAGAATCCGAAGCAGGCTCCAGACTCTGACCTGTCAGCCTAGAGCCCGACATGGGGCTCCAACTCATGAGCGGTGAGATCATGACCTGAGCCGAAGATGGATGTTTAACCTACTGAGTCACCCAGGCACCTCAGGCATCCTCTTTCTTTAAATATATTAAGCATACTAACGTTATATTCTTGTTGGATAATTAAAATACCCACAACTTTTGTGGGCTTGACACCTCGGTTCTTTTTTCCTGATGATTGTTTCTCATGGAGAGAAATACAGAAATATTTTCCCTTTAATTGTTTATATATATTCCCTTTTATTTTAGCTTCATCGTATTACTAGAATTGTGTGTGAATTCCTTGAGACTTGGTTTTAAAGCGCATTCTACTAAAAAAAACTTTTACTTTTTTCAGGAGTCTAAAGGTAACACCAACCTGGAACCACTTTACAGGAAATTTCCAGTTTGGGGATTGCTGCACCAGAAGTGGTAGGAGGAAATCTGTCCCCAGACTCATATAAATGCAGGCTTGCTCTTAATAATTCTCAAAGGAGACTATTTTTCCTTTTTGTTCAGCTCCACTTGGAATCAAATAGAGACAGGTAAAGATTTCTGCTAACTCTCTCCAGTCAGGCTTTAACCTACTTTGAATTATGACTGTTCCAAAGTCCTGTCCTTCTCTGAATTTCTCTTAACTGAACTGCCATCCAGCTAGCACCCTGGTGATTGTCTCCTCTCTCCAGTGCGTTTGGCTGATTATAATAGAAGCTGTAGGCTGTCAGTGATGGACAGTTGGCCCCAGGTTAATGCAAGCTCCAGTGCTCACAGAATTCTCTTCTTTGTGGTGGATAGGGTTTTTGTTTTTGCATTTTATCATCAACTTTAGTTGTGCTGTTGTGTAAGGTGTTTCAAATAATGTTTAGTCTGCCATATTGCTAAAATGGAAGTCCCTATATATTTCTATGACTAATTTTTAGTTGTTGTATAATTTTTAGTTGTATATGTAGTGCTATTTAAGACTAGTCAATAAAAATGATATTAGTATATAAAAGCATTTATATGATGGCATTGTAATATCTGACATTGGAGAGGTCACTTGTTTTAACCAAAGGAAATACTGTGATATGACTCAGGTTAGTTGTTTCAAAGATAGAGAACACCATTATCAAGTTTCTTCACAGTGACAATGGCTATTATGTGCTCTACTCAGTTTTACTTTTGAAGTGAATAAAAACATTTCAGCAATTTTGCTGGGCTAGTATCTTATCCTGATAACTAACACAGACAATGGTACAAAGGCTAGGACAGAAAACCACCACATATAACTTTATTTGCCAGTCGAATATGGTATAAGGTTGATAACATTTGTGTATTAGACTTAACGAAGCTATTTAATTTTTCTCAGAATGTCTTAAGATGTGTCTATGTCTTGTTTATTTATTTTCCTGGAACATGATGACTTCCGGAGTAGAAATAGTAATTACATATGCCTGATGAAAAGTTTTGTAAGCTAGGAGTAGAGACTCTTACAACAATGCAGCCACATCAATTAAAGACCTAGATCTGTCTCATTTTAAAGATAATAATGGTATACATTATAGTCAGTTGAAAGCTACACCATTGGCCACATTTTAGCACTTTTTTGGAGGCTGTTTAGGTTTGACTTGTTCTTACTTCTGTCTCTATTATTACATTCTCCTTTTTTAGCCGTCACTTGCAGTACTGTAGCAAGCTGTTTCTTTCATGCTATCCCTCCCATGCAAGAACAAAAGAGATAATTTAATGTCCTCTCTATAAGCAAAAAAACAGATGAGCATGAGAAAGGTGACGTGATTTACTTATGGTCATACAAGGAAAAGCTAGTTGAACATGTATTCCTACAATTACATCACACAATTTCTAGTTCTGACAGTTGAAATGGCCATGTTCTTCTGGAAGAGATTTATGAAGACATCTTTCTCCCAATAGCAAACTAATCTCCCAATCAGAAACTCACAGAATGTCAAAGTCCTGTATCTATCTCAAAGTTTAAGGACAAAGTTAAGAAAAAAAACTTGTGGCCTAAACAGAATAGTTGTTCGTGGACGTTTCCCCAACATTTTACCTCAGGTATCTGGATCTTTTAAAGCCACACTTTGTGGTAATCATCTCAGATGTCAGAGTGGTGTGATCAAAGTGCTACCCTGGCTCTCCTGGCTTTGAACTTCCTTGCTTTATAAGAGGATGAGTAACAACTTCTACCGTAGTGAAAGACAGGCAATTTGATTACAGGAAGAAAAGTAGTACGCTTTTTAAAGGATAGAAAGCTATTAGAAACTTAAAATATATAAAATATCAGAATGTACTTGAAATGATTAAAACACAGAAGGGTTGGCTGTTGAAATAAAATGTGTCATCTTCTTGGCATTTTGGAAGGAAGCTGAAGGTGGCATCCAAAATGTTTTTCTCATTTATGAATAAAAACATCAGGATATATGGCATTTGTGATAAAAAAAATTCAGACAAATTGAAGTGAGGTGAGATGTGGATTACGTCAGCTCAGCAGGACGAGTGTCAGATTTATTAAACTTAGCAAGGACAGTGTGTGAGACATCGCCATCTGACTGGGAGAGCCAAGCATACTGTCCCCTTTCTTTAAAAACAAACAATTGAGAAAGCATCATAAATATTTTGATTTTTGAAAATTTTATTTCATTTTGGGAGCAGTGTGTTAACTACTTATTTGTTTTTTTCTCTCAATAAGGAGTACTATATTTGAAAGGTATATTGATTGTTACCTCCCCAACAAACATTACTTTCTTTAGAAAAAAGATATAAGCTTCTTCCCTAATTTCTTTCTCTTTTTCTCTTCTACCTGATCAGTGCTTCTGAGGCAAAAATAATTAAGGTCAAAAATTCAAAACATGTTTGTAAATCACGAGAGAACTTGTAATTGATCTGATAAAAAGGGGAGGTTAAAGGGAAGGCAAAGGAGGCACTGAGGAAACACTTAACAGTCTACATTTTCTTGGAAAAATGTAAGAATCTCCTGAGGCCTCCATGCTGAACACATGAATTGGAGGAGTCATTTTTCATATGTGTACCTTAATTGCCCAACTCTTGAAAGATTAGGAGTGATTTTGTAAATTTGTCTGTGGGGGGTGGGGCAGAAGCTTCTAACGAGTCACTCTGTGGAAGTAAACAGATAAAGACTTTTCATCCAATTCAGGACGTTTATGGAATACTTAGAAATCCATGGTTCTCAGATATCTGTAAATTACTTTAACACTCTAATTCTAAAAGCTCATGATCATAAGATCAAAACAATGTTAGAAGCGAATGGGTGAGTCCAGGGTTCTAATTTTACAACACTGCCAGCTTTAGAAAATTTAATTGTCTGTTTCATATTCAGACAGTTGCTGGTTGGACTGTTATTCTGTCCTCCCATGGTGTTATTCTACTTCACTAAGCCACCTCTTCTCGTGTCTTTTGTTATCATATTTTCAACCATATTCTGAGGCACCAGCACCAACCTCAGTCCAGCCCAACTCACTAGAAAGTACTTCTGCTTTTGAAAGTTGCTATGATGATGCTTACAAGAGAAAAGAATCCAATGTAGGGAGGAAAGAGCAATGGAAAATCAGATTAGTAGAATAAAAGGAGACATCTAGGGCAACACTTAAAAATCGATCAGCCAGCATTCAAAGGAAATTAATGCATTCTTAGGACCTGGTCAAGTTTTTGTTGTTCTGGCTTTACTTTTCATCACCCAACAACAGCATTCTCATTAAATTGAATTCTTATGGTGTTGCCATTGTTGGGTTTAGGCATTCTATCCAAAAGATTGTTAGGTGATGAATGAGATGACTCATACACAAACCACAGTTTGTGAGACAATTTATAAGCTGAATAAAAAAATATATTTTTTGCCCTCTATTTACATCCAGTGAAATGAAGATTAGGCAGTCATGTACAAGTTTCACAATGTTAACAGCTTTAAAAGAGATATAGATTTATTTATTTTTTCTTATTTTTAGAGAGAGAGAGAGTGCATGTGCAAGCTGGGAAGGGCAGAGGGAGAGAGAGAAAATCTTAAGCATGCTCCACACTCAGCACAGAACCTAATGCAGGGCTCAATCCCATGACTCTGCGATCATGACCAGAGTCAAAATCAAGAGCCAGGAGCTCAACTGACTGAACCACTCAGGTGCCCCAAGGAGGTATAGATTTTTTAAAATAGAAGCTGATCAATCATTCCTTTGAGAACATCTGCTGTGCTTTCATGTAAATATCCTGATATTTTAAAAATTAATTAAAATATGTTTTTTCAATCATCATAGTCAAAGTAGAGAGAGACAAAATGGTCTTGTAGCTCCCCTTGAACTCTTACTGATTTTTGGATTTTTTCACAAAATATTCAGAAGTTGCATTTGTACATTTTTATGTCGTATTTTTAGGCAGAATTAAATCTAAATTTTAAAAATGCTGAGTGAACTATAGGACAGTATGATGTTTTAGATAGATTACTATCTATGTGGCACCACATCTTTTCAGTTCCACTTTTTTCTCTGACCCTTTTTCTCAGCAGATCTGGATACAAGTGAATGAGTGTGATAATATTTAAACAAGTGAACTTGAATCATCTCTAACTGCAAACTATGAAATAATTCATTTATTTGGATGCTTTAAATTTTCATTTTAACAAACTACATCTTATATCTTATATTGTATTTTCCTGGCTTCTCACAGATTATTTCAGAGTTTCAGGTGATGAGGATGTATCTTTGTTTCTCAGACAGACCAAAAGTAAGAAAGTCTGATTTGGCACCCCACGCATGGAGATGGAGGAAAGGTACAAATGCTTTGTATTGGGAATCATGAGGAAAGTGTTTAACTCTTGGCTATTTTTGCAGTTACTTTTGTAGTCTTGGGCAAGATCTACCTCTCTGGACCTCTTCTTCATATGTAAAATGAGGGTTTTGAACTAGGTGATCTTCAGGGTCTTTTTTGCTCTTGATTATACAGATGTTTTCATGACTAATTTTCAAACAATTCCAGTTATTCCCTAGAACATTCTGAGAGATAGTATGATTTTCTAAGTGATTATTAAGAATCATTTTCACAGGGCAAAAGAAAGAGAGATATAATTACAAGTTTTAAGAATGAAAATTAGATTTCTTTTCTAAAATTATTATCTTGATATTAAAGAGAATTGTTTGCACTAAAACTGAAAAAAAGTGACCATGTGTTCTTTTATGATACTTTGGGGAAAAGTCCACTAAGACCTCCTGATGTTACTCTTCCATTTTGTATTGGTTAGTATGAAACCTAACTACATGACGTAGCGTAAGATCATGATTGTGTATTAGAGATGTTTAATTTACGCTTTTTTTCAGCTTTACTGAGGTATACTTAAACAAAAATTTAGATATTTAGTATATCATTTTGATGAGTTTAGATATATGCATACCCCTGTGATGCCACTACCACAATCAAGGTAATAAACATACTCATTACCTCCAAAAGATTTCTTACATTTTTTTGCCATGTGTGTGCTTGTGTACGTGTGTGTGTGTGTGTGTGTGTGTGTGTGTGTGTGTCAAGACCTCTTACGTGAGATCATGAGATATGCCCTCCTGATTTTTAAACTGCACAACACCGTATTGTTAACTACAGGCTCTGTGTTACACAGCAGATCTCTAGAACCTGGGCTATATTCCTTGACCTTGACATACATGTCCATTTGATGAAATGGACATACATGTCCATTTGATGAAAATTTGAATTTTTTCAGGAATACCCTATCTCCACTTCCACATAATGTTCTTCCAACTCTAAATTCCATAGCCCCATGTCCTAGGGCACCTTGGCACATTCTTCTGTTAATAATACATAGGGCCTTGCACAATCTTTTACTCTTCCTGGAATACTCTCTTCAGATCTTTCTGGTTGTTTCTTTCTTTTTAAAAAAAAATTAATGTTTTTATTTATTTTTGAGACAGAGAGAGACAGAGCATGAGCAGGGGAGGAGCAGAGAGAGAGGGAGACACAGAATTCAAGGCAGGCTCCAGTCTGTGAGCTGTCAGCACAGAGCCCAGCGCAGGGCTCGAACTCACAGACTGTGAGATCATGACCTGAGCCAAAGTCATATGCTCAACTGACTGAGCCACCCAGGCGCCTGTGGTTGTTTCTTTCTTGTCATCAAATTTTAGCTTACATTCCACCACTGCAAAGAGATCTTCTCTCACCAAAGTAGAGTAACCTCTCCCAATCAGTGTCTATTCTTATCATCATATTTTATTTTCTTTCTAGCACTATCTTTTGAAGTTATTGTATGTCTCCTTCATTGAAATATATGTTCCTTCTCTGCTGACACTTTGCCTACAACTTTTACTACTGTATTCACAGCACTTTAAAATGGTAACTAGAGGGGCACCTGGGTGGCTCAGCCAGTTAAGCATCTGACTTCCACTCAGGTCATGATCTCACAGTTCATGAGTTTGAACCCCACATTGGGCTCTGTGCTGACAGCTCAGAGCCTAGAGACTCCTTGGGATTCTGTATCTCCCTCTCTCTCAAAAATAAAATAAAACACTCACATGCTGTCTCTCTCTCTCTCTCTCAAAAATAAAATAAAAATTAAAAAAAAGAAAAGAATAAAGAAAAGAAAAAAGAAAATGGTGACTAGAGACAACAGATGCTCAATAAATATGCAATGATTGAATTAATCTCTTTGTATGTGTTTTATCCACTAATACTAGGCAGTGCCTTAACCTGAGAACAACCTTGCCTCTGTTTCATCATTTTATCTTATGTAATATCTAACACATGGTATTGCATACCATAAATACTCAATTTTTTTTAGTAGAAATGCATTAATGTGGCTAATAACTAGATAATTGGAACTGTTATTCTCACTGTATTTGGAAAATGTGGTTTCTGTTGTAGCATCACTTCATTTCATGGGTATTTGGATAGATGAAAAAAAAAAGAACTCCAGAATTTTGGTATGCTAACTTAAAAACTCCACATCAAGGGAAAGCAGTTATATCCCGGATGAAACTTAATTTAATTCCTTTCTAAAAAATTACCTTATGTATTCAAATGAAATTTAGCAAATGGTGAGATTATGTAAATAAGAGATTTAAAACTAGAGCTCTTGTAAAAAATCTAAACATATAATTGCAAATTTTTAATAGAATTATGGGATTTTTTGCATAGATGTCATTTGATCACAGAGTAGTCAATCCATCAAAAATATAGCTATTTTATTTATGATTTTAAACTGTGAGGGCCCCTGGGTGGCTCAGTCGGTTAAGCATCCAATTTGACTTCCCCTCAGGTCATGATGTCACATGTGTGAGATTGAGCCCCTGCATCAGGCTCTGCGCTGACAGTGTGGAGACTGCTTGGGATTCTCTCTCTCCCTCTTGCTTTCTGCCTCTCCCCTGTTTGTGCTCTCTCTCACAAAATAAATAAATAAACATTAAAAAAAGAGTCAAATAATATAGTGCTTTAATTGACCTATTAAGAAACACAACATTGACTTAAATGAAGTAAGTAGATAAAATAGAAGATTTCTAAAATCTCTATTTTTATACAAATTGGGGAATAAATCAAAGGTATGTATTTACTGTCATAACATACATTGTATTGGATTAGCAATAGACTTGCTACTTTGAAATTAACTTTACTACCAAAGTAATATTAATTACAATTTGGGAACTGAGAGAGACTCTAGACATAATGTAAATGAGGTGCTTTATAGATAAGGAAACTGAAGTCAACTGATTTGCTCGATGTTACTCAACTAGTTACCTTGTATTAGTAAAGCCTTAAAAGTTGGTTAAATGTCCAGATGCAAGACTCCTTCTCAGTCTAATGCTTACCTCATAAGATAGTCTGTTGACTTCTATTTTCATCTTAAAAAGTACCAAGTAACAAACTTCTAAAGCAGTTACCCAGCCATGATAGAGGCTATTAGGTTTTGGCTTATCAAATTTTAAATGATCATTTATATCCCCAAAGAATTACGAACTTTTAATAATACATGGCAATCAAATAAATGATATTAAAATCATACGTTGCTCTGCAGAACTCTTCCTTTGATTATTTGGGAGGCACTTGTGGATCTAATCCTGCTTTCTTTATAACATTTAATGAGACTTGTACTCTAATAGGCTGAGTGACCTTCTGGTTATCAGGATGCAAAGTATCAGAGAAGGATGTTAAGTGTGCTGTTTTCATGTGTGCATAGTATCCTTTCAGTTGCATGTGGCAGGAACTTAGCTCAAACTAACTTACACAAAAACAAACAACTCACTGGGAAGAATAGGGTAGTTTGGAAGTTAAAAGAAAAAGCTATAGAAAAATGAAACATCTAGGACAGGATTAAGCACTCAGCATGCTGAATATTCTCTCTCTCTCTCTCTCTCTCTCTCTCTCTCTCTCTCCCCCTCTCCCTCTCCCCCTCCCCTCCCTTATCTATGCTTGATTTCATTCATTCATTCATCTTATTTTATTTTATTTTTATGTTTTTATTTATTTTTGAGACAGAGAAAGATAGAGCATGAGCAGGGGAGGGGCAGAGAGAGAGGGAAACACAGAATCCAAAACAGGCTCCAGGCTCTGAGCTGTCAGCACAGAGCCTGACGTGGGGCCCGATCTCATGGTCTGTGAGATAATGACCTGAGCCGAAGTCAGACACCCAGGTGACTGAGCCACCCAGGCACCCCAATTCATCTTATTTTAAATAAGATACAGTCCTAGCAGCCCCAGCATGATTTACTTTCAATTAAGCAAGCCCTAAAGGAAGTAAAAACTTCTTTACTCCAAGTTCTACCAAAATTAAAGTAAGATCCTGAATTGGCACAGTTAGGGGTGGTTGGCCACAAGAAGAGATTTTGAGGAAAACAGCTGTTCTTGTAAACTGTTGGTAAGAATGTACATTGATGCAAACTCATTGGAAGGAGGTTTTATATATATTCATAATTACAAAAATGCATATCAAAATTAAAAATTCAAATATAGCCTAGCTATTTAATTTCTAGGAATATATCCCCTAGATATTTTTTATGTACTCAAAGAATGTTCACTGCAATATCATTTACAATAGAAAATATGTGGAAACATAACTGTCTACCAATATGGAACATATTAAATAAGTGTACAGTTAAAAAGAAATGTTTCCTGGGGCACCTGGGTGGCGCAGTCGGTTAAGCGTCTGACTTCAGCCAGGTCACGATCTCGCGGTCCGTGGGTTCGAGCCCCGTGTCGGCTCTGGGCTGATGGCTCAGAGCCTGGAGCCTGTTTCCGATTCTGTATCTCCCTCTCTCTCTGCCCCTCCCCCGTTCATGCTCTGTCTCTCTCTGTCCCAAAAATAAATAAATGTTGAAAAAAAAATTAAAAAAAAAAGAAATGTTTCCTAATCTGCAAAATATGTTAAATAAAATAAGCAAGAGTTGAGAACACTGTTTAGAGTAGACCCTCATTGTTCTAAGACTCTATGAATATGCTGGCATGTTACCAATTTTTTGGTAAGATACATAAGAAATAGAAAACAGCTGTGTGGTTGACGTGACTGGTATTCACTTACATTCAGTTCTCTCTTCCCTCTTGGCCATACAGAAGATTATCTTTTCCAAACTTCTTGCAGTTACCTAAAGACATGAAACTAGTTCAGTCAAATAAAATGTGCCTGGCAGTGAGTTTGCAGCAGACAGAAATGAAAAGCAAACTCCCCAGTCTCTCTCTGTATTCATGGAGGTCTTATGCTGCAGGGGTGTAGCCACAACCTTTGGATGGCTCTCTGGATGGCTGTGTCACATGTAAGACAGCTGACCATGGGTCATGAGGACTGGCAAGGAGTTTTCAGGAAGAAATAAAATTTTACTGTGTTAAACCATTGTGGATTTGGGGTTTTGTTTACGACAAAACAAACCTAGTCTATTGTAATTACTATAAGCAGTTAATTTGAGAAGCCAAATGTATTTAAAATTGGCTTACTCTTTAGTATATAGACTCAAAATTGTATCAATGCTCAGAGGTCAATTTTTTGCGCATGTATTCATCTATGGAGATTCTGTAATAATTGTAATGATGGCATCTCTTCATACAGTCACTCAAGGTGATCCACTTTGTAGCGTCTTCTCCCTGTGGCTTTTAAAGCTTTCCTTGATATTGAAATTCAGTTGGAAGAAGGGCAAAGATCGTGAAGAATTGCAGGTGGGACCTTTTTCTGGGAAGGCCTGGAGGGAACACCTTACACTTTTCCTTATTGGCCAGGAAACTCATGGGACTATACCTATCAGTGAGGCTGAAAATATAGTAAGTTGGTTGTGTGTTCAGGGAACAGGGGAAATGAATTTTGCTGAACATATGATTTCTGCCATGGATGAAGGGGCTTTTTATTGTATAATCAGTGATTATTGTTGTGAATTTAGAACAATGCCTTACATTATTTTTGCATAATAATAATCACAAATGTGACATAAAAAAGTGCTCATGATGTATTTTTTGCATTAATTTTGTGAGCTTTTTGGTTATAATTTCAGTAAATACATGCCTATTGTAGAAAACTTAGGAAGTAAGTTGAAGATAAATAAGCAGAAAAAGTCATGATCCCACCATAACAATCTTATTAGAATAAGTGAAATCATCCTTGTTTTATAACTGAAGATGCTGACCCCCAGGGACTTAAAGGAACTTGTCAAATCTAGGAATTGGTAGAGCTTAGAAGAAAAAAGAGCCAGGGAATCTTTCACAGAGGATGATACAAGGATAGAAAATGAATTATTAATAAAGAAACTCAATTTACAATTTATTTTAGAATTTTGGATTTCAATTACACTGAGAGAGTGAATAAAACAGGAGAAGCATGTCAAAGCAAGAGAAGTAATTAAATCAGCTTTAAATGTTTTGTGTCCGAGGTACAAATTGGATACCCATAGACAGTATGAGCCTGGGTCTTGAAGAGAAGACTGGTCAAGATACTGGGATTTATGTCTTACAATGGCAGTAGTTCAAGGCGCTGGTATTAAAGGTTGAGAAGAGGCAGAATCCTGAGCCATGATACAATTTAAGAGTTAGATGTTTTAAGGATTATTGAAAGCTGATACTGGTTCTTGTCTCTTTTTCTAATGCTCTGGTGTGTTTCACTGAAGAGCTCCCCCTGGATCAGTCAGAGTTGGATGCAGCATGAGAGGCTAGCCAAAATTCTAAACAGTGAACGTGGCAACTAGTTAGCTCCCTGACATTAAATACATACAGGTGTTCAATTCTTCTGAGCCCCAAGCTGTTATATATATGTATATGTATGTATGTATGTATGTATGTGTGTGTATGTGTGTATATATATATATATATATATAATTTTTTAATTGAAGAATAATTAACACACAATGTTACATTAGTTTCAGGTGTACAATGTAATGATTCAACAATTCCATACATTACTCAGTATTCATTGTGATAAGTATAGTGTTAATCCTCTGTATTTATTCCATTAATCCCCCTACCCACCTTCCCTCTGGCAACCACTTGTTTGTTCTCTGTTAAGGGTTTTTGTTTGTTTGTCTCATTTTTTCTTTGTTCATTTGTTTTCGTTCTTAAATTCCACATATGAGTGAAATAACATGGTATTTGTCTTTCTGACTGATTTCACTTAGCATTATAACCTCTAGATTTATTCATGTTGTTGCAAATGGCAAGATCTCATTCTTATTTCTGATTAATATTCCTGTATATATATATATATATATATATACTTACATATTTTCACACATATATGAATATAATGGAATATATATATATATGGATATATATATATATATATCACACACACACACACACACACACACACTGCATCTTATTTATCCTTTCATCTATGGATGAAAACTTGGGTTGCTTCCATATCTTGGCTACTGTAAATAATGCTGCAATAAACATAGGGGTTCATATATCTTTTTGAATTAATGTTTTAATTTCCTTTGGATAAATACTCAGTAGTGGAATTACTGGATCATATTGTAATTCTATTTTTAATTTTTTTGAGGAACTTCCATACTGTTTTCCTTAGTGGCTGTACCAATTTGCATTCCCACCAACAGTGCACAGAGTTCCTTTTTCTCTACATCCTCGCTGACATTTGTTGTTCCTTACCTTTTTGGTTTTAGCTATTCTGACACGTATAAGATGATACCTTATTGTGGTTTTGATTTGCATTTCTGCGACAATTAGTGACATTGAGCATCTTTTCATGTCTGTTGGCCATTTTATGTCTTCTTTGTAGAAATGTCTATTCAGGACCTCTCCCCACCTTTTTAATTGGATTATTTGTTTTTGTGTGTTTGTTGAGTTGTAGAAGTTCTTTATGTATTTTAGATATTAACCCCTTATCAGATATATAATTTACAAATATATTCTCCCATTCAGTAGGTTGCCTTGTCATTTTATTGATGGTTTTCTTTGCCGTGCAAAAGCTTTTTATTTTGGTGTAGTCCCAGTAGTTTAATTTTGTGTTTGTTTCCCTTGCCATGGCTGTTATTATTAACCATTGTGAACATTGATTCCTTTAAGTATTAAAAGACAGGGAACTTAGAGAACTTACTTTTCTCCTGGGTCTGTTACTAATTAGGTGAACTAGGATAAGTTACTTTTTCATGCAGAGTTCTGATTTCCTTATATCAAAAATGAGGATAATAAACTAAATAATCTTTATCTTCCAGATTAAAACCTAGAATCTATGACACGAGTCATCATTCTTCCAAATTCCCCAAACTTGATACTTTCTTCTGCTTTGACAGACATGATTTACTTCATCTTTATGCTATGGTTATTTACATAAATGTCTTATCCCTCCTACTAGACCATAACCACTACAAAGAAGAAAACAACACTCTGTGTTTTCCTCATTATCAGATACAGAACCTAGCACATAGTAGGAATCAATAAATATTTAAACAATGAACCAAGACATACAGCTTTGAGCTGAAAACTTTGCATGGTGTGCTGATTTCTCTGATTATAATGTACTAAACTTTGAATTCATGATCATGAAAAGGGTATTCTAGAACCATTTTACTTAAAGTATTATTTTTCCTGGACAACTGTTAATAAGGTTTGAGCAGCCCCACAATGTTTCTCATGTCTAGAATACTAATGTATTTTAAAAAATCTCTGAAGCATATACCTTAAGGATTTATGACCTGGAGAAATCTTCTGATAGCATATTGTGTTTAGAGTGGCAATATTCATTTATATTTACACTTTGGAACCTTAGCCCTACACTGCTTTGACAGCTTGTCAGGAACAAATCTTGTCAAGGGGGGTTTTCCTTTGGAAAGCTTAACACAGTTTGTGTTGCTAGTGAGGAGGAATGAAAAACATAGCAAGTTTGCTTCATCCAGTTAACAAATATGTGAGGTTGTCTTGTCATGCAGCTGGGCAGTTGGCAATGGAGGAAGTTAATAATGTGGTCTTTTAGAGCTTCTCATTTGTGGTGAGGAACTCTGACACTCCGAGTATTTATTGTTAAATCTCTCAAAAGTATTTTGCAATTTCTTTGCTTTTATAACTGTAGCAATGAAAAAAGATCTCTCTCTTTGTGTAAGCAGGAATGGTTCAGTATTTGTATCAACACATTAGAAATTACTGGATAATTCATCAGCATGGATCTTAACTAGATAGACTGTTTAGATTTATATCTTCCCTTTTGGCATTTGAATCTGTCGTATGGTGTTATGCAAAATGTACTAAATTATTGGTTGTAAAAATGTTGAAATAAGTATAACATCTGATACTCGCAGGATGTGAATGGAAGTTACTTGGCTCTTGAGGGCCTCAGTTTTCTCAGATAAAATAATTTATATTTATAAATATATATTTATATAAATATATATTTATATCTTTATATATATTTATATCTTTATATGTAAATATATATAAATATATATTTATATCTTTATATGTAAATATATATTTATATACATAAATATAGATATCTTTATATATCATATTTATATATCTTAAAATACATATTTATGTATATAAATATATATAAATTTATTTTTATATATTTATATCTTTTATATCACTATAGAATGATTTTGAGGATCACTGTATATCCATTTGCGAAATTACAAAATCCAAAGCATCATACCAATATAGGTGTATATATGGTTTTGCCATGATGCACTGTCAAATACTGCTCTCAATTATTTACAGTCCCTCATAAAATGGAATCTTACATCTTTAGTGTTATGCAGTTAATGAGCCATTTTCATGCAGACATGTCCTCAAAATTTTGCCACACCCTATGATCATGCATTATTTTTCCCCACTTGACTGATGAGAAAAGTGAGATGCAAAAGTCTTCAGTGATTTTTCTCAATAATAGTAATCAAACCTGGACTCCACAGAGTCTGCTGCTGCAGCTGCTGCTGCTGCTGCTGAAGGCAGTGGGGACATGGAGCTAAGGTTCTGCAACCCGGGGAAGGCAGCAGAGCGCGAGCTGAAGACCCATGAGCTTAAGTGGATGCACAGGCAGGCTGGACTGGGCTGGACCTAGCGGAGGGTGCGAGGGGCCAAACTCGCTGACCTCTGGCCAGCCAGCTGCTTTTATCTGCTAGGCACAGGCAGATCGGCTTACCCAGGCCAGCACCAGGAGCCCATGCTGCCGTGCCAGGCTGTGCGCAAAAACACCCTCTGGAGGGCTTCATGACAAGCTTCCCATCAACACCAACAAGCCAAGGATTCCATTCCTGCCTGCACTAGTGCACAGCACAGAGGGTCATGTAAACTCAGTCTGCCACCCCAGCTCATGTCTCTGCTGGCCTCACAGAGATCCCCTTAGGACATTCTGGGCAGAATCTTAAATTAATCCTCACATCCTTTCCCAGCTGTCCTT
Organism: Prionailurus bengalensis; assembly: GCF_016509475.1. Lineage (NCBI taxonomy): Eukaryota > Metazoa > Chordata > Mammalia > Carnivora > Felidae > Prionailurus > Prionailurus bengalensis. The sequence goes on along the minus strand of NC_057350.1, from coordinate 77,113,771 downwards.
TTCCTGTCCCAGCGCTTGCCCCATCTCTGCAGTGTTAAATGATGTACCAGCACACCAAACAAACCCACAGTGGCCCTCCCCCAGGTTGGCTGGGATCCTACCACACCCTTGAACCTCTGCTCTGAACCAACAAGCAGGCCTAGGTCTTCAGGGCAGACACTGAGGTCCTACAGTCCCCGCAGGAGGAAATGGCTGCCCATTTCCAGAGGTGCAAGAGACTTTCTTTTGGCTCCCTGCTGCACTTTCAGAACTTTCGGTGTTCTGATGGTTAAGCAACTGAGCCATCCAGGTGCCCCAGGGGGCTCTGATTTCTAAAGAAGAAAAAAGACATGATTTGTTTTCATTATCTTGGAATTCAAATGTTTGTAATCATAACAAACACCATTTAACATTTCTGCAGGGAATGTAATACTTTTCTTTTTTAAGTCAAATAATGAAAGACAAGAAAGCAGCATAAATGGCAGCCAACAGGCTACTTTCCTGGATATATGAATCCATAAGAAAAAGATAATGCAGCAGGAAAGTGGGCAGTGGATATGGATAATATGAGCTACTGTTTGAAGAATACTTCTTATACAGGTGCCCGCCACTGTCCTAAGCACCTTGCATCTATTAATCAGTGAAGTTCTCACAATAGCTCTTCAGCACAGTGTGTGCTATCATTCCCATTTTAACAGAGAAGATGGAAGCACAACAAATTTAAGTAAATGACCCAAGGTCACATAGCTAGGATGAAGAAAAGCTAAGATTTGGACTTGGAAAATTTGACCAGTAGATTACTTACAAAAAAAAAAGGAAGAAAAAAGACATAGAAAAGAAAATCATATGGCAAATATGAAAAAAAAAGTGTTCAGCCTCAGTCAAAGAAATACAGTAAGAATAACAATGAAAGTCCATTTTCACCTGTCAGATTGTCAGACTAAAAAGCTTGATAACAGTGATGATGAGTATGTGAGTTTTGTCCTTTGCTCATGGGATCATCCATTGGCAAATCCTCTTTGGAGAGCAAGTTGGCATAGCTGTTAAAATTAAAGACACTTGCCCTTACCTCAATAAATGAAACAAATAAAACGAATACATTTGCCCTTGACCAAATACTTACACTGCCAGGAACTTATCCTATGAACATTCTCACCGAAAGTACAAGCACAGATGTGGTCTTTGCTGCCATTCTTTTGTATCTGCAAAAAACAGGTGACATTTTTTGTCCCATTAGTAGGAAGAGGTTAAATTGATTAAGTTACATAAAATTCTGGGGGTGGTGAATTTATTGAAAAGAGTAAAATCCTTTCTTCCCTGAAAAAAAAAATACTAACCAAATCTCAAGATTTTGTGGTACTTTAACCCAAGTCTACTACTTCCTGCTTCTACCATCTTATTTTAAATAGGGCCATTGAGGGACAGCATCTGTTGAAATGATATTTTGGCAGATTACCAAATGAAATGAAGCAGCAAGCCATACCATGGTGTGGGTAAAGGGCACGTCAGGGTGAGGAGACAAGTGCAAAGGCCCTGAGTCAGGGAGGAATTGTCTTCAAGGAATACCAATAAGTGTCATGTCTCTGAAGTCAGATGAAAGAGAGAGAAAAAACATGGAAGGAGAGAAAGTTAAAGACATGGGCAGCTGCCTGATTGCGTAGTCCCTCAGATTATGGGAGGTGCTTGAATTATATTCTAAAAGCAGTGAAAATGGCATTGGAATCTGAATAGGGATGATCTGATATGATCTGATTTGTTTTCAGTGGATCATTCTAGCTCCTTTGTGGAACATGCAATTTAGTACAAAAAAGTGAAAGTAGGTATAATAGCGCAGGGGTCAGGATAGATATAGTAGAGGCGTGAATGAGGGTGATAGCAGTTGAGATAATGGAGAATAATCAGATTTGGATGGATTTTTAGGGTAGTTCCAACAATTGTATATTGATTTGTTGAATGTAAGGATTCAGAGAAAGGAGTAATAGAAAATGTCTCAGGTTTTTGGCATAAGCCACAGTGCTAATGGTGAGGGAAACAGGGAGAAGTAAGGTTGAAGTTAGAAAATCAGGAATTTGAGTTTGTATATACTAAATTTGAGATGCTTAGATATCCAAATGGAGAGGTTGAGTGGATATAAGTATTTTCATCTCAGGTAATAAAACAACAACGAAGAGGGGCGCCTGGGTGGCTCAGTTAGTTAAGCTTCCAACTCAGGCTCTGGTTATGATCTCTTGGTTTGTGAGTTCAAGCCATGCATCAGGCTTTGCGCTGACAGCTCAGAGCCTGGAGCCTGCTTCGGATTCCATGTTTCCCACTCTCTCTGTGTCCTTCCCCTGCTTGTTCTCTCTCTCTCTTTCAAAAGTAAATAAATAAACATTAAGAAAAAAATTTTTAAAAAACAAGAAAAAATCATATAGCCCTTACTGTATGCCAGGCATAGGTCTAAATGCTCTTCAGACATCAGATCATATAATGGGTTAATAATGTTTTGTCTAGGGTTTGTCTAGAATGCATTTAGACTGTAGGTGTCAGACTACCTGAGATATTATAGCTTAACCTAATAAGCTGTCATAACTTTGTTATTCATATATTGTTAACTTCATATAACAAAATAGCTTCAAGTAGTTGGTTCCAGATTGGATCACCTTCGATGATAGCAACTGCCTGGACCTTTACTGATTTTTCTATTTTGCCATACTAAGAATGTTGACTTTTTTTTTTTTTGAAGTTTATTGCCTAATGGCTACATCAGCTTCAGGAAGCAAAACCTTACATACCTGTATTCAAGAAAGGATGAGCAGGCCAAGCCAATTAAGCAGGGGCTTTTCTTTATCAGGCAGAAAAATCTCCCCTAAGGAAGCTCCAATCAGACTGATAGCTCCTTATTTCTCATTGGATCAATTTTCCACCCCCCGCAAAGGAGTTAATGAAAGAAATTACCTCTTTTCATTTTCCTCCCACAACTTTTAAATGAGGATTTGCAGTTGATGTCTTACGGGAGGCAACTAAGAGGGAAATCATGTATTGGGTTAAAATGTAAAGAATTGAAAACACAGACACACAGAAGAGATGACAATCACCATCTCTTACCTTACTCTAAAGGATATATCTGTGGTTGGTGGATATGTTTGTATGGATGTGTATGTTTACATGTACTTGTGACTGTCACTTAGAAATTTTTAATGAAATGCCTCAAAATTCTGGAAACTTGGAATTAGAACAAACTGTAACCTATGGCTCAAGATTGATATCGCAAAATTGATCTTTGCCAAGGGATTCAAGGGATTCAGGAAAACTTCCCTGTTGTAGGAGGATATTAACAGCAGAAAATCTATAGATAACAAGTGAATGCAAAGGAACTTGGAATTGGTTTTGCAAGAGATGTACAATACCGGAAGTACCAAGAGAATGTTTTTTCCTGTAGATAATTGTTATTGGTTGTAATTTGTTTTAATCACATGCCTCTCATGCCTTCCAAGTTAAACGTTTTAAAAATAAAAAAAAAAGGGGCGCCTGGGTGGCTTGGTCGGTTAAGGTCCAACTTCGGCTCAGGTCATGATCTCACGGTCCGTGAGTTCGAGCCCCGCGTCGGGCTCTGTGCTGACAGCTCAGAGCCTGGAGCCCGTTTCAGATTCTGTGTCTCCCTCTCTCTCTGCCCCTCCTCTGTTCATGCTCTGTCTCTCTCTGTCTCAAAAATAAATAAATGTTGGGGCGCCTGGGTGGCGCAGTCGGTTAAGCGTCCGACTTCAGCCAGGTCACGATCTCGCGGTCCGTGAGTTCGAGCCCCGCGTCGGGCTCTGGGCCGATGGCTCAGAGCCTGGAGCCTGTTTCCGATTCTGTGTCTCCCTCTCTCTCTGCCCCTCCCCCGTTCGTGCTCTGTCTCTCTCCGTCCCAAAAATAAATAAACGTTGAAAAAATAAATAAATAAATAAATGTTAAAAAATAAATAAAAATAAATAAAAAATAAATGATTCTGTAAAACTCATCACCGTACCATAAATGTGGCCCTTTTGCTTCTGCTGCTTTTATATCCAGGGAAGGAAAGAGCTAGGTTAATGATGAAGTTTGAGAAGAAAAGTAATGAGAAGCTGTTCCCTTTGGACATGTTCCCAATGTTCAATACAGAAAACCTTCAGCAGTCTTTTAAAATTCACAGGAACTATCATGATATAGGCAATGTTTCTGGGTAACTCCTTAATAATAGCATGCTTAGGATGGAACTTTTCACACAGTAGGCAGAATGTAGGTTTTTTTTTTTTTATTGCATTCATCATGGTATAGAGCAAATAGATTGATTGGCATTGTAATCAAGATTCCTTGTGACATTTTAGGCATTCCATTCATGGCATGATATGCTAGTCTGATGACTTTGTCAGAATCTGAAGCTCAGAGAGGTGAAATAACTGGTCAAGATCATACCTGAACCAGAACAAGAACAAAACCTCATGTTTTTGACCTGCAAGCTCAGCATTGAGGTTGGAAAAAGCCAGCTAATGACTTTTTTCCTGCTCAATATTTACCTGAAAATTAGGTCATTCTGAAGAATGATGTTTTTGTTTGTTTGGGGAAGGCAGTTTGATGCTCAGAGACTCAGACTGTCTTTGCCAATAGTTTATTTAACACTGGTTCACTATGGGAGTTTCACAAGCCAACAGCATACATGATAATGTCTCTTAATAAACCAATGAGGAAATAAAATACTCCAAATCAATGATAGATTATGCATAGTACTGTTCCAGGCAAGGGGAGGTGAAAGGAATAAAGTCCAAATTTTGTTGAGGTGTATCCTTGTAGGACTTGGTACAAGAGACAACTTAGCCAACCAAGAGCTGAGGTCTAGCTGCCAGCACAAAGGTAAAAGTCCCTTGTTGCTACAGCATGTTGCTAGGGTACAACGATGCCTATGTTGAGGGACAAGATGATCTTTGCAGGACCACTGCATGGTTTTTGCCACTGTAGGTAAAAGGGTTGCCTTTACTGTGGCAGGCATTAATTGTCTCAAGGTTTTCAGAGAGCTATTTAGATCAACAAAGTGGAGCCTTGCCCAGACTGACTCTTGGATGGTATTCACAAGCTATCAGTATTTATAGTCTAAATGTCTTTTAGACTGTAATTGGTGGCTTCTTCATATGTTTTTATTGACAGACCCCCAGTGGGAACCCTCAGCAGCTGAGATACTGAGTTCTTATCAGTGAGAACAGATGACATGGTGACACAGCTTACTTTATTCTTATATCAGAACAACTTTATTTCTAAAAACAATTTTTTATCTTTGTCATAAACAAGTGGATCAAAACAAGTTAAAAACAATTTGAGGGGCGCCTGGGTGGCGCAGTCGGTTAAGCGTCCGACTTCAGCCAGGTCACGATCTCGAGGTCCGTAAGTTCAAGCCCCGCGTCAGGCTCTGGGCTGATGGCTCAGAGCCTGGAGCCTGTTTCCGATTCTGTGTCTCCCTCTCTCTCTGCCCCTCCCCCATTCATGCTCTGTCTCTCTCTGTCCCAAAAAAATAAATAAATAAACGTTGAAAAAAAAAACAATTTGAAATGTATCAAAGCAGTATACTATAGATTAAGTATAAAGAGTTTCTGAAAGAGGGATGCTCGTTGTCTTGGTATTTAAAATTACATACTGAATAGCTATTACATACTGAAAATGGCAGTCTCTAAGACTTACTCTGCTTCTGGAAGAGTATAGATTGACTATGGTAAAGAAACCAATCAATTAGAGATTCATTGTCTTTTCTGAAAAAAGGCTGAGACTTCCTCAGTATCCTCCTGTACCTACCTGTTGTCTGTCCTCCTGCTGTGTGCTGAGCTGAGAGAAGGAAGCTCTCTGAGGAATTTTATGAAGGACTTAGTTGTTCTGTCTTCTGCTTAGAGATACCATTTCTAGGGTGCCTAGGTGGCTCAATTGGTTAAGTGTCCAACTCTTGATTTCTGCTCAGGTCATGATCTCACAAAACATGAGATCAAGCCCTGTGTTGGGCTCCGTGCTGACAGCATGGAGCCTGCTTGTGATCCTCTCTCCCCTCTCTCTCTGCCCTTTCCTGACTTCTGCTCTCTGTCTCTCTCTCAAAATAAATAAATAAATTTAAAAAGAGAGAGAGAGAGAAATCATCTCCACAACTCCAGTGAGAAAAATACAACTCCTATTCAAAGCTTAGCATCAATATCATCTATTATATGTGGTTTTCTCTCCAAGTAGAATTATTGTATCTTTATTAATACTGTCATTTTTGGTGTCTCTGTACATGTTAATTGTCTTGCCAAATAAGCAAACCAAGAGTGGTTACTAAAGACCTACCTGGTGGTTTGATTATGCATGTATGTATGTATGTAACCTGGTGAACCCCATTAGACTGCCTCAGCCTCCAAGAGGAGCTTGCATATCAACAAATTCCATAAGAAAAAAGTTAGTGTGCTGAATGCTGTGCCCAAACTTTTTGGGCTTCTCTCCTTTCTAACATATTGGTCCTGCAAGTCTAATGACTTAGGAGATAACAGTTATACCTTCAAGTAGACCTATTGAAACATTATTTTCATGTTTTCTAGCTATTCTTGGAAGAATGGTTGATAGTGACTAGTCTAGGCTACCATTACCAGGAATAGAAATGATTACTCATAGACTCTGTGGTAGCAAAACAAAGCAAAATTGGTGGTACCTATAAATACATTTTTCATATCAACTTTCTTGAGGAAAAAATGTCCATACAAGAAATCACATTCATTTAAAGTGTATAATCAATGGGTATTGATAGCTATATACAGTCATAAAATTGCTGTCATCATCAAGATATATAACATTTTCATCATCCCTAAAAGATCCTTCCTGTACCTTTGCTGTCAGTCCTTCCCTCAGCCCTCTGCTATAAGCAGCTACTTACCTGATTTTGGTCCCCATGGATTAGGTTGCATTTTTATAAAGGGAATCATCATATTATCTTTTGGGTCTGGCATATTTCAGCAATATTATTTTGAGATTCATCTGTACTGTTGTATGTATCAATAGTTTATTCCTTCCTATTGTTGAGTACTATTCAATTGAATGGATGACACTTGCTTTTTACTTTATTGATTCTCCTAAAGATAAATATTTGGTCTATTTCAATTTTGGGGTATTGAAAATGAAGATATTATGAGTGCTTATGTATACATCTTTGCATGGACATTGGATTTTATTGCCTTATGTAACTATCTTGGAGTGAAATGGTTGAGTCCTAGGGCCAGCATATTATTAACTTTATAGGAAGCTGACAGACTGTTTTTGTCAGTTGCATCATTTTACATTTCCATCAGAAATTTATGAGATTGTCAGTCGCTCCACATCCTGGCCAACAGTTGGTATTGTGAGTCTTTTTAATTTTAGCTATTTTTATGGGTGGTGTATGAGTGCTGACAACACTGACTCCATCTTGTTCATATTGACACAGCCACTTCTCTCTGGGCTGCATATTCCAGGCCACATGGAGATAAATGTTTGCACTGACCCAGAATTCAGAGAAGCTTGTTCTGAAGGTGCCACTTTGATAACTAGTAGAGATGACTGGCACACAGACGGTGCCACTTTAGGTAACTAGTAGAGATCCTCTGATCTTCTGGCACACTGTGACCTCACCACAATGCTTCTTGCTCTATAAAAGCTGTTAATTAAGGTCTGGATGGGGGCAAAGAAGGCCGCATAGCACCCAGATGCCTGCCTGATTTCACTGTCACTAAATTGCCCTGAATAAAAGTCTGTGTAAATGATATATGGAGTGGCTTGCTTTGTTTTTCAGTCTCAAAGTGTCTTCTCAGTCTGGAGGATACTTTACTGTCCCTTCTCCACCTTCTAACTGGTGGTACATATACTCATTGTGTTTTAATTTGCATTTTTTCTGATGACTAATGATGTTGAGTATCTTTCTGTGTATTTATTGACTAGTAATATATCTTCTTTTGTAAATTACCTATTCAGATCTTTTGAATATTAAAAAAATGGATTGTCTTCTGTGAATTGTAAGAGTTGTTTGTATTGTCTAAATAAAAGTTCTTTGACATATATATTCTACATGTAGTCTTTGATTATATATATATATATGTATATATATATATATATATCCCCTGTAATTATGCATACATGTTTGTTTAAGATGTGCTTGCCTGCCTTTAAATCTCCAAGATTATGGGGTTTTTTTTTTGTTTAATATAGGTCTTTTATGAGTTTTAGCATTTATATTTAGGTCTGTAACCCATTTGGGTTAACTTTTGTGAGTTAAGGTTGAAATTATTTGTATTTCAGTTTTTCAAAGTAATATTAAGTTGTTTAGTGCCATTTTTGGAAAATACATTTTCCCCCATTGAATTGGTTTGCCACCTTTGTTAAAAATGAATTCATCATATGGGGTGCCTGGGTAGCTCAGTCAGTTGGGCATCCAACTTCAGCTCAGGTCATGATCTCATAGTCCATGAGTTCAAGCCCCACATTGGGCTCTGTGCTGACAGCTCAGAACCTGGAGCCTGCTTCAGATTCTCTCTCTCTCTCTCTCTCTCTGCCCCCCCCCCACTATCTCTCTACAAAAATAAAATAAAAACATAAAAAAAAAGGAAAAATAATTCATCATATATGTTTGAATCTATTTCTGGATACTCTGTTCTGTTCTATTGATCTATATATCTGTCCTCAAGCCAATACTACATTGTTTTGATTATTACAGTGTTATTGTAATTTCAAAGGTCTCATAATGTTGGTCTTCCAGGTTTTCTTTTGTTTAACATTGCTTTCACTATTCTAGGTCATTTGCATTTCTATATAGATTTTATTTATATATTTATTTATTTATTTATCTATCTGATGTATCAATATTTATTAATTCTAACAAAGGTACCTACTAATACAAGATCTACATACATTTTAAAATCAACTTGCAAATATCTGTAAACGAAAATTTCTAGACATCTAATTGACATCTAATTTTGATTAGAAAATTTCTAGACATCTAATTGACATCTAATTTTGATGTCAAAATTTTGACATCTAATTGAATTTATAGATGACTTTGGAGAGATTTTACAACTTAATAAATTCCAATTTAAAAATGTATAATATCCCTCCATTTATGTAAATTTTTATTAATTTCTCTCATTCTCCATAGTTTATGGTGTAAATTTCATACACATATTTTGTTAAGTTTTTATTTAGGAAATTTATTACTTATGGGTGAATGCAAAATGAATTTTTAAAATTTCATTTTCCATGTGTTTGCTGCAAGTATGTAAAATGGAGTTGATTTTTCTATATTAAAGTTATGTATTAGGGAAATTATGAGAACATTGTTATTTTTATATGTCTATATTTACTATTTTTGATCTTTACTCATATAAACCTTATTCATTCCCAAAGATTCGAGTTTTCCTCTGATATGAATTCTGTTTGAGCCTAAATAATCTTACTTGCATTTTCCATAGTTTTATTTTATTTGAAAATGTTCTTTTAAAAAAAAACTCTTCCATTTTTACCCAATACAGAATTATTGGTTAACCATTGTTTTTTTTTCTTTCTAGACTTCAAATATGTTTTTCTTCTGTTGTTGGTCCTTAATGGTTTCCGATGTCATATCCACCATTATTTAGATCATTATTATCCTGTATGTAAAGTGTTATTATTTTGTGAATACTTTCCAGTTTCTCCATATCTTTGGCTCTCAGCAAGTTGACTATGATGATGTGCCTAGGTATGATTATTTTCAAATTTGTCTTTTTCAGGGGTTTGCTGATCTTTTGGAATCTCTAAATGTATGTCTTTTACCATTTAGGGGAACTTTAAGGTCATTATTTTTTCAAAAACTTTCTGCCTCATCCTTGCTCCTTTCTTTCTGTGACTGTAATTACCTATATGTAATATCTTTTGAAATTACCCACAGCTCTCTGAGGCCCAGGTTATATTTTTTCACAGTCCTTCACTTCAAGCTGGTTGACTACTATTCATCTGTTTTCAGGTTCACATAGATTCTTTTGTCATCACAGTTACTGAATCCCCCCTGAAAAATTCATATTTTAGATCTGGTATTGTTTGATTCTAATATTTCTATTTTGTTTCTTTTCATGTTTCCTATTTCTAGGCTGAGAATTCCTATCTTTTATTTCTTGCAAGTGTGTATTTTATTTTATTTTTTTTATCTCACTGAGCATAGTTATAATAATTGTATTTAAAGTTCTTGCCTGAAAGGGAATTAAAAGCAAAAATGGACTACTGGGACGTTACGAAGATAAAAAGCTTCTGCACAGCAAAGGAAACAACCAACAAAACTAAAAGGCAACCAACAGAATGGGAAAAGATATTTGCAAATGACATAGCGGACAAAGGGCTAGTATCCAAAATCTATAAAGAACTCACCAAACTCCACACCCGAAAAACAAATAACCCAGTGAAGAAATGGGCAGAAAACATGAATAGACACTTTTCTAAAGAAGACATCTGGATGGCCAACAGGCACATGAAAAGATGCTCAATGTTGCTCCTCATCAGGGAAATACAAATCAAAACCACACTCAGATATCACCTCACGCCAGTCAGAGTGGCCAAAATGAACAAATCAGGAGACTATAGATGCTAGAGAGGATGTGGAGAAACGGGAACCCTCTTGCACTGTTGGTGGGAATGCAAACTGGTGCAGCCGCTCTGGAGAACAGTGTGGAGGTTCCTCAAAAAATCAAAAATAGACCTACTCTATGACCCAACACTGCTAGGAATTTACCCAAGGGATACAGGAGTACTGATGCATAGGGGCACTTGTACCCCGATGTTTATAGCAGCACTCTCAACAATAGCCAAATTATGGAAAGAGCCTAACTGTCCATCAACTGATGAATGGATAAAGAAATTGTGGTTTATATACACAATGGAGTACTACGTGGCAATGAGAAAGAATGAAATATGGCCCTTTGTAGCAACGTGGATGGAACTGGAGAGTGTGATGCTAAGTGAAATAAGCCATACAGAGAAAGACAGATACCATATGGTTTCACTCTTCTGTGGATCCTGAGAAACTTAACAGAAACCCATGGGGGAGGGGAAGGAAAAAAAAAGAGGTTAGAGTGGAAGAGAGCCAAAGCATAGAAGACTCTTAAAAACTGAGAATAAACTGAGGGTTGATGGGGGGTGGGAGGGAGGGGAGGGTGGGTGATGGGTATTGAGGAGGGCACCTTTTGGGATGAGCACTGGGGTGTTGTATGGAAACCAATTTGACACTAAACTTCATATATTGAAAAAAAAAATAAAGTTCTTGCCTGATAATTCTAAAATCTGTTTTCCCAGGGTTGACAATTGTTGACTTTCTTTGTCCTTCAAAGTAGGTCCATAGTGTCTGGCTCTTCGTAAATGAAGTGACTTTGGAGTGGATTTGGGGCATTATGAATATTATCTTGTGTAAGTTCTTAATTTTGTTATGGTGATTTAAATACTGTTGATGGTTTTGTTTAGAAGAAAATTCGCTTCAAAGTCAAGACTGCACAGTGCCTTTTCAGTATTCCTCTTCTCTGGATTTTTCCTTTCAAGAAGGCCTAGTTTCCCTGGGCTCTCTCCCTGATTCTTTTGACAAAAAGAGGGTGAGGCATTTTTTGTTTGTTTGTTTGTTTGTTTTGTATCAGAGTTATAGCCACCCTATGCCCAGTAACCACTGCTGTGAGTTGTGATCTCTTTCTGTGTAGAGCAGCTAAAAAAAAAACCCAATGTACTTCCTTCTTGCTGGGTACATGCTCCAAGTTTCAATTCCTCTTCTGAGGATGCTTGCTTAGCTTTCATCTCCAGGGCCCTCAAGTAGTTGCCTTCTGAGAATCAATAGCTCTTATTTGTGTGAAGATTGGCTTATTAGGAGCTTACTCCTCTCTATATAGACTAGGAGCAGAATGCTGGTATACATTTTGTGATAAAGCCAAAAAGAGTTCCATTTTCCACATATTTCAGCCCTTTTCCAATCAAACATCCTTGAAAACCTCTTATTCCAATAAAATAAAGCAATGAAGAAAGACAAATTAACTTTCTCTGAGGTATTGTATGTGCTTGGAAATTGTACCATGGTCAAAAAATTATTTCCTGCCCTCTCTTCTGCTCTGAACCTTAATTTATGCAAAGATTATTTTATCAATCCCATCAACATCAGTCCTAGCCAATGATACATAGGCAAAGTTATTTGGATAACTTCCCAATGAAAAAATTAGAGCTATTGCATGGTTCTGCCAACTTTCTTACTGCCATGGAACAATTACAGCCCACCCTGAAATGCACATGAATGTGAGTGAGCAATACATCCTTGTTGCTTTAAGGTTATGATTTTGGAGTTATTTGTTACTAGAACATAATTTAACCTAAATTAACTGATATAGACATACTACATAATTTAGCGTAAGCTGACAGTACATGTGAATATGAGGCTGAAAAAAAAGGAGCTGAAGACATAGTCCTTCATTACGTACATTGATAATACAAACAGCAATAATAACAAAAACAAAACAAAACAGAACAATAACAACAAAAAACCCCACCCGTTTGACTAAAGTTCCTGATCCTTCAGAAGAAGGAAGCGTAAAGTAGTGGGCAAAACTCTATATTAAAAGTGAGAAGAGCCAAATTCTGTCCCATGTTTTTAAATTTTTTTATTTTTTTAATATGATTTATTGTCAAGTTGACTAACATACAGTGTATACAGTGTGCTCTTGGTTTTGGGGTAGATTCCCATGATTCATCCCTTACATACAACACCCAGTGCTTGTCCCAACAAGTGCCTTCTTCAATGGCCATTACCCTTTGAAAGACACCTCTTTAGCCTTTGGTGTCTCCATTTGTATAATAATAAGATTGCCTATTTATCCTCTGAGGTTCTGTGAGCTCCAACAAATGTAAGATTTGATGAATAACAGCAAAACAGCTCACAGTCACTTACTACAGATCCTCACTGCAGTAGAGGACTCAGAGTAATAACACAAGGACTTCTGTTATAGCACAAAAACATGCTCAAAAAAAAATGTAGGCCTCTAACTTGCATACTAAGACATTCATTTCTGCTTAAAATGCTATGATACTTCTTGCTCTTTTCCTCTGCCATGAGAATGGATACATGGTGACTATTTGTGATGTGAAACAATCACTGGTATTTAAAATATCTACGGACATAAGGTAGGTTGAAAAAACTGCACAGTTCCAAAGGAGGACATGTTCTTCTAGACAGAAGCTGTTTCTATAGCCTATTTCTTGGGATGAAAACTCTTATGGAGCCAAGACAAGTAAAACCATAGCAGCCAGAGTCAACCTACATGTAATATGATTAAGAAAGTTTATAACTGTAAGCCACTGAGGTTTTGATGCTATTCCACAGCAAAGTTGAGTGGTATACAAATAAAGTGGTACTAGAAATGGGTGATGCCCTAACGAATGCCCCAAGCTATATTGTTAAAAATATATAGCAGGCCAATGATGGGACTTTTATTGGACAGTGGAAAAAAGTCAGAAAATATCAGCAGCGGTAAACATTTCTACACTGAAGGTATTGAAAACTTGAAAGGCAAACAGTATACCTAATAAGCGTGTGGATTTAGGAGAGTAAGTTTTATGAAACAAAAGTGATACAAAATTTTACTACAATTTGTATTTATTAGCTACACTAGGCAAATAAAACAGGACAAGTACTACTATATGTGCTCAGAAAAGAATTGGCCCATATGTAAGCAGAGATATAAGGGAAAAAAGAATCCAGAAATCCTTTATCTTATGGGACTAAGATGTGAAATTCCTACTCATGTCCAATAGTAAAATAGCAAATAGAGTAGTTATTCAAATAATCACATTCAATCTCAAGGCATAAACCAAATCAAGGATACACAACCATGATTCCCTTTGTTAAGATATCTCTGTAGATTAGTAATGGGCCCCAGTACATTTCTTTGGTTTGACATGATGGCTCAAGAAGAGATTAAAAGTGTTTTCCTAGAGAAAATTTTGGGGTTTGGGAGATGCAGTGTTTGAAAAGTGATGTGTGTGTGGATACTACTGTAAGCAGTTCACTGAAATTAAACCTGTATTAAAAGAGATTGTGACTGTGGTGTGAAACAATTAGTTTTCAAATATCTACAGGCATAAAGTAGGCTGAGACAATTGCTCAATTTCTATGTAGGTCATGTTCTTCATTGCTTTTTTTTTGGTTCGGACAAGGAAAATAAAGGAACTCTCAGAGGTCAGAGTAAAAACTTATGGGAAATAATGAACTGTGGAGTCAGTTATAAGAAGTAGGACCTGGGGCCAGTCAAGGTACATTACCAACCTTCAGAGTACGGTATTTAATAATATTTGCCTAATGGAATTTAAGAATTTTTGAGATGGAAAGATTTCTGGATGTTTCCCTTCTCCCCTTTACAAAACGCAGTGGGCAATAGTGTATGTGGGAAGAGAAAATTTATCTCTTTAATTCACAGGTCTCAGGACCAAGAGGGGCTTATACCAGGATCTGATCTAAAGACTATCATGAGATCTTGGACTTCAAGGCTGAGAACATGATAGGATAAAATTTTAGGGTATCTTTTTTTGGGGAAATAAATAGAATAAGAAAAAAGAAGAAAATATTTGTGATCAAGAGAGGTCTTTGATAGATCACATTATTTTTGCCAATCATTAACTTCTTCTCTGGAAGAGGATTCTTGTTCACAAATTGCTGTGTTAATTTCCAATACCTTGTATGGGAGGAGTTTACATAATCAATATATTGACATAGTTTATGCATGTAGCTGCTTTAGCCAATGGTTTATGAGCAAATATGATGTACTCTACAGATCAACAGAAGCTCTTATAGGCATTCCAAGTTCCTGCCAATCATTTTGCTCTTTGGTCCATTAGCAAGAGAATATACCTGGCCAGCAAGGGAGAAGAACCTTTAGCCTGGAACCCAGAATAAGAAAACTTGAAGGGTAGAGATGAAGTATATCTATAGACTGAGCAAAACCACAGATGAACCACAGCCTACATGTCAGTGGAAGGAGAAATAAACATTTGGTTTTGTAAAAGCTACAAAAGAAAATGCTCCCACCGCAAACCATCATTTTCCCCCTATATTTCAGAAGAAAGCAAGATTTTTTTAAAGACCCACACTCTATAGAGAAGGGAATTTGTGTTGTTTGAAATATATATGCACATATTTATAATTTGTAACACAATTTAGGATACATATCATGGAACAGAAAATAAGAATCTACTTCTCAACCTTATATTCTATATTGCAAAAACAACCTTCTGCAAATCAGTCCCTCTGACTTTAAATTCTTCATGTATCAGATAGAAATTTGTATCCTGTCCAACAATATTTGATAATTTTTTGAAGATCCAAAACGATAAGTGTCAAAATACTTTAAAGACTTACATTAATATTCAGAATTCTGTGGTATGAATCTGAAAAGATATACTCTTAAACAGTACTGATGCGAGGGAGAGCTATTATCTCTATGAAAATAAAGTAGTTGTCTGCATTTAATATAGAGAATGTGTTTGTAGCATACACATTCAAATATACAATTTCCCAAGAAAATCACAGAGGGAAACATGTACTTGCATAAATGAAACCCTGAGGCTCTGTGCATTCCTTAGCACATGCCTTCCGTAGAGAACAATTAAATGTAAATGTTAAACCTGTGGGTCTGATCATCTTCAAATATAGTAGGAATTGATATTCATAGAAAAATTGTTTGCCAAAATTGTTCAGTGATTCTGGAGACCAAAATTCTGATTTTCATCACTTTCTGAATATGGCTAGTTGTTTTGGAGAAAAATTATGGTAAGACAAGTGAATGTTTTAAATTATCCTTTCCTAAATCCTTTACCAACAACACTTTACGCACAATTACAATGAAAAGAGTGACTGTTTTATTAAAATCTTCATTATGTTACATCGTGTGAAAGCAGATGACTCAGGAGAAGTGATGAGAAGTGAATTCCAATCATGTGCTGAGTACTGAGCCAGTCTAGGTGTTTACATGTATTAGTCACTTAATCTGCCAATGAGCTTTGTGAAAGCAAGCAGCATATTGGTCTACTGTATATTTTTGTGATGAGAAAGTACAATGTATGGCAATGTTTTTCTTATCAGGTAATAATTTCCTTAACTACAAGTTAGTAGTACAACTCATATATTTATCTTTTTAATGTTTTGTTTTTATTTTTATTTTTTTTTTATTTTTGAAAGAGAGAGAGAGAGAGAGAGGGAGAGAACATGAGTGGGGGAGGGGCAGAGAGAGAGAAACACAGCATCTGAAGCATGCTCCAGGCTCTGAGCTGTCAGCAGACAGCCTGATGCAGGGCTCAAACACACAAACTGTGAGATCATGACCTGAGCCAAAGTTGGACGCTTAACCGATTGAGCCACCCAGGTGCCCCAGTACAACTCATTTAAACAGTGGTTTATCAAATAGCTGGTATATCTGGTGTTCTGCTAACTGCTAAAGTGTCTAGAACAAAGATTCAATTTCTTGTCAAGGAAAATTACCATGCCTCCATGGATTTTAAAGTCTCATAGTGGAAGATGAATATTAATTTTTAAGAACCACATAAATGCAGGGCGCCTGGGTAGCTCAGTTGGTTAAGAATCCGACTTCGGCTCAGGTCATGACCTCTCAGTTTGTAAATTCAATCCGGGCATGAGGCTCTGTGCTGACAGGTGGGAGCCTGCTTTGGATTCTGTCTCCCACTGTCCCTGCCCCTCCCCTGCTCATGCTCATTCTCTCTCTCTCTCTCTCAAAAATAAATAATCATTAAAAAAATAAAAAAAAAGAAACCCATGAATGCATATGATTAGAAAATGTAATAAGAACTATGAAGAAAAAGTATAGGGTGCTGTGCTAACATTAGACAGAGTCCCTGGTCCATTATGGGAATGAATTTGAGGAGATTTTTCCTGAAGCAATGGTATGTGAAATGAGACTTGAAAGATGTATAGAAGTTAAGTAGGTGAAAAACGGAGAAAAGAAACATACTTCTAGGCAGGCAGAATAGCATATGTGGAGAGCCGGAGGTGGTAAAGAACTCGGTGCCTACAGGGGTATGAAGTGGGCTGATGTGGCTGGAACTAGGGAACAAGAAGAAAAGGTTGAGATGAGACTGCAGGACTGGGCAGGAACTAGCTCTTGTGGGGCCTTCACATGGGATGAATATTTTGTATTATATTCTGTTTTGATCCAGCTGCAATGGGGAGCAGGTAGAAACATGGGAAAGGTTTCAGACAAAGAGAGTCATCTGTACAAAGGTCCAGGGGCATGACCTAAATGTGAAACTGCACAATGCATGAAACTGGAGGAAAAGGAGTTAAATGGGAAAAGACAAGGCTAGGTCCAAATGGTGACCAGTTCATGTCGGTTTTGTAGTCCATGTTAGGGAGTCCAGGCTTTAATTCATAGATATTGGGAAGACTTTGGAGAATTTGAGCATGATCCGTCATGTTAATAGCATCATCTCTCATGCATCTTAGGCATGACTCGTTGCACTGTGCACTGCGTATTACAGAAGAAGAAAGCTGAGGGAAGGACGCTGAACAAGAATGGTGTAAGAATCTACATGTCATTTTAAAAAGGTATGATAGTTTTTGACCATTGTTACCTAAATGTTGCATGATAGAAACATTTGGGGATGGGGAGATTGCCTTTTAATATAGAAGCTTTATTAAGCTATTGCATTTGAAAACATTATGCTCTAATACTTGCTTTGAAGCCATTTCTTTGTCTAATGTTGATAATGAGAAGTTTAATTCAAATTATATTTAACTTTGAAGAAGGCATTATTGTTCACTAATTCCATTTCACCTCTCAGAACAATTCTATGCTCCCAAAGTCTTCCAAAAATTTCTAAGAATTATTGGATTTCTGGTATCCTTCTCTTCTAATCTCAGACCATTTATGGATTTATTTCCTTTTTAATTTTGTTGCTGTCCTATTAGTGTGTTTCTGAATTCTACAGTAACTAAAGTCAACTTCTGCATTGAAATTTTGCTGCTTTGGGCCATTAGAACTTTCATGATCTAATATCATACCTAAATTATTTGATTTTCAAATATATCTTAATATCATGTAGGGCAAATCACATCATAGTGGTTTTATTTTTGTTTTTTAAATGTTTATTTTTTTTATTTTTGAGAGAAAGAGAGCAAGCATGAGCAGGGGAGGGGCAGAGAGAGAGAGACAGAGAGAGAGATTGAATCCCAGGCAGGCTCTGTGCTATTGGTGCAGAGCCCAACTCGGGGCTCGAACTCATGAACACTGAGATCATAACATGAGCTGAAATCAAGAGTCAGACACTTAACTAACTGAGCCACCCAGGTGCCCTGTAGTGTTTTTCTTTTTTAATTAAAAAAGAAGTTGCTATAAAAAGTGACTTACAAAATTCTAGAGCAAAAATATCTCAGAAGATACCAAGTCCACATTGTCTGAATGAAAATCTGAGAAGACTAAAAATAAAGTATTCAAGAAAATACATGTGATCACCACACTGAACAACCTTTAATCTAACTTCTCCACCTTCTACCTCAATTCAGAGATTGAACTGAATTTTAAAAGTATTGGGTTGCTTTTGATTAAACGAGTCATTATTAGTAAATGTGGGATATTAGGACTCTGTTGATTAATCTCTTAACTTAATTTTGTATGTTTCTTGAAATTATATTCTTGATTTCAGAGTGTATGTTCCAAATTCAGGAAGGATGATTTTGGAATAGTAATATTGAGGCAACAGTATTATGGGACCAATAAACTAATTGTCCGTATTGGAGCATCTAAGTGATACCATTTCAGTGTCTCTTGAAAAGTCCTGGGTTGATGGAGAGAGGGAGAGGGAGTGTGAGGGTGAATTCCCTTTTACCTTTTTAATATGGAAGATAACCATTTTGGGGGGAAATGTTACACTTTGCAAGCTATACATAATCACACTTTAAGCAAATAAGAGAGTGAGTTTCATCTGAGGGGAGATGGAGAAAGCAGGAGACTACCAAAAACATAGGACAAGTAGATTGGGAGAGCTCTCTCAGATGCTGGAAGAAGATGAAAAATATGAGTGTGAGTTCCCATTTCCTGATTTGCCCATGTTTAATTCAATATTAGAATAAACCCTATTTTTTTTTTCCAAATGGACTTTTTAGCTGGTCTGTTCGCACATCTTTTTACTCTAGTGCTGATTTCTTTTTCATTATTAAGGAACAGACTGTTACCCTAGCAACCTAAGTGTCAAATCTCACATGCAAACACCTGCACTCTTCAAGGAGAAGATCACACATTCCTTGTTGACAATAATGTGATCAGAAAAGATGACTTCTTTCCAAATGTCTTTTTTAGGGGCATGTACATTTGAGGGGAAAACATAAAACCACCAAAGGTTGTAAGTAAGGAAAACTTATCCTTTATTAAGTTAACTGGATAATGATTACATGTTGACTTGGCAAGTTTTTATTGCATATCCTGTTAATAAAAGTGTATGTCGACATATATGTATATTTACCAATTTGTTTTAAAGTTTATTTATTTTGAGAGAGAGAAAGAGAGAGAGGGTGGGGCAGAGAAAGGGAGAGACAGAATCCCAAGTAGGCTCCGCAATGTCAGTGTAGAGTCTGAGCCTGAGCTTGAACTCACAAACCATGAGATCATGACCTGAGCTGAGATCAGGAGTCAGACACTTAACCGATTGAGCCACCCAGGTGCCCCATATTTACAATTTTTATGTAAGTAGTAGCATATTACACAGATTTTCTCTCCCTTATTTATTTGCTTTCAATATATCTGAGAGATCATGGCATAGAACTATGTAAAGATATTATTCATGTTTTAAAACTGGAATGCATGCTTTTTAAAGGCTCTTCAAAGGCTTACATTTTATTTAGTCATGGAAGAAAACTGTATCTATTGTTGTGCTGTACCTATTTTTTACCTCTAAGCTTGTTTTCACAATATACTGCTTTATTCAGCAGTTTCTTTCAGAGAACTCATTTAAAAAATAGGAAGTGGAAGGCCTGCTTCTGAAATCTCTACAATCTTCCTCCTTTTGTTATAAGGAAATTGCCTTCCACTTCGATCAATAATTATAGTTTGTCTTCTACATTTGGTCCCTTGGTTAGGTGCTAAGTATTCAGTAGTGACAATCATGTTTGCTGCATCCCAAGTGCTTAAAGTCTAGGACAGAGCAACAGATATGTTCATAGAAAAGACTGATAATGTGTTAACATTTCTGTTAAAGAAGCCCTGTTCATATTTGAGGATGATAATAATGTGTCAGCTGAAATAAACGAAAGAGGATATTTATGGGCTGAATGTTGGTATCCCCCTCAGATTCACATGTTGATGGCCTATGCCTAATGTAATGATATCTGGACATGGAACATTTGGAAGGCCATTAGGTCATGAGAGTGGAGCCCTCATGAATAGGATTTGTATCCTTAATAAAAGAGACCTCACAGAATTCCTTTGTTCTCCACTTCATGTTAGGGTAATGCTCTTAGAAGACAGGGTCTATGAGCCAGGGAATGGGCTCTCAACAGACATTGGATGTGCTGGCACCTTAATCTTGGACTTTGTAGCCTCCAGAACTGTGAGAAATAAAGTTCTGTTATCAATAAGCCACCCACTCAATTGCAATTTGTTATAGCACCTTCAACTGACTAAGATGGGAATCAACCTGTCTTTTCATGTCTGGTAAATATTTATTAGAGAATGGAGCTTGGGTCAGATATAAAAATGTGCTTCTTAACTACCGACTTACAAAATGAATTGATTTATTCAAAGAAGTACTCTAGATTTATTCTAAGAAGTACTGTAGAAAGAAGCTAAGAACTGCTTCTTTCCATACAAGTCAGGAAAGACCTGTTCTTATGAATGTGCCTCACCAGAGTAGGGTTCTACACCAGAAGGGTGATCTGAGATGTAGTTAGCATAAAGGCTTTTTGTCCAACTTATTAATTAGGTAAGGCATAGATATCTATCTCCTGGAGAGAAGTACACAACAGATGAAGACTAGATGCTATATATCATGGAGAACTGGAGAAGGGCATTGAACAAGGCATGAAGGTATGAAAGAGCTGATGTATTTGTAGAAATGGAAGTGATTTCACATGACTTAATCCCTAACTGGTAGAGTGCCAGTGTTATAGTGAATCACATCGTGGTGCAGATTATTGGCATTACAGATTTATGATCTTCACTCTTACTATGTTCTCAAAACTGAGAAACATTATTCTCTGAATCCTTAGATTTCTCCCTCGTCCTCCACGTTTGTTCTGTCAACATGTCTCCATATTTTTTAAGAACTTATCCTACCATTGCCAACCTTTATACATTCCATTCACAGAGAAAATATATCTGCAATAAAAACTTCTTTATCCACTTGCCTCCTCAATCCTACACTTCCTGGAATTCTGCCATTCCTATTCCTATTAATTCTTTCCATTTTAGGAAAGGGGTTGGCTTTTTTCCTGACTGAGACTTATGTCACCATCTTTGTTATGGATTTTATCTCTTACCACCACTTAAGTGTTTGTAAAAACTACATTTTTTGGTCTTCAGATCATCTCATGTTACCAAATACTTGCCATAATTTTAAAAAGTGTTTTTACACTTCTGTCCAATATTGTGTATGGAATTCACATAGAAAAGTACCTTTCCCAACTGAAATACATAGACTTGCACATTAAAGATAAATTAAAACAAACAGGCAACAAACAAACAAACAAAACCCTCTACCTTGAAAACAACCAACCAACCAAATCTCTACCTTGAAGAAAATCCTAGAATGAAGGAGCATAAGATTAGCAGGTGGAATCTAAAAGAAAAAAAGCCTGTGGGGAGTCTAGATTAGATAGAACCACAACTAGCTGGAAATGGGGATTTTACATTATGTCAGGGTTAGAAGCACTCCTGAATGGCAGATTAAAGACCTCAGAAAATCTGCTTCTTTATAAAAGCAATCATTATACTAGCAAAATCTGTCAAAATCACTGTTTCAGAACTCTGGAAATTAACCAAATCCTTGATACATTTCAAAAAGTGTCATAAAAAAAGCTGTATCTCAGTAATAACACTGAGCTTGCAGTGCTTTTAACTTGCCCTAATTCTCTCCCCTTTCCCCAAATCTATGGAAGCCTGGAAAATTAACAGCATTACCAGCAGCCTAGCAGCTGCTGGAGGGAACAGAACAGGTTTGAAGATCCCCAGAGAAGTGTCACTTTTTGACCTGTCTGGAAGCTCACTGCAAAGCTTCATTTCCAGGTATTTTTCCTTATTTGACCTTAGTCAGAACTAACTTTGTGTGAACAACCCTATTCCCAGGGGATTTTTCAGAAACAGCTATTGGCAGTTTTTCAACATTGAAGTTGCCTGTGGTGGTACTGTCCATTGGTGCTGACAAGAGGTTGACTGAAAATAGAAAAAAAGCTGAGGAATGAGATGTCCATAAGGTGCTTTGAAAATCTTTGCCCTAGGGGCATCGGAGTGGCTCAGTTGGTTAAGCATCTGACTCTCGGATTTGACTTGGGTCATGATTTCACGGTTGTGAGATGGAACCCCCTGCCAGGCCTGCCCTGGGCATGGAGTCTGGTTAAGATTTGTTCTCTCGTTCTCCCTCTGCCCCTCCCCTGCTTGCTTATGTGTTCATTCTCTTTCTCTCAAGATAGATATAAAGATAAATAAATCAGATATTTAAAAAATTGCCATATTCTTGGGAACCTTGAAGGCCACTTGCATGATCATCTGCTCAGGAAAGGTATAGGAAACACTGACTTCACACCTCATAAGGAAATGGAAGGGACCCTGTAAAACACTATTGAAAGAGAAAAAGAACATTAAAAACTCACACTTCCTGATTTGAAAACTTAACTACAAAGCTACAGTAATCAAGACTATGTGGTAGTGACATAAGGGCAGACTTATGGATCAATGGAGTATAATTGAAAGTCCATAAATAAAGTCATATTTTATGGCTAATTGTTTTTTGGCAAGGGTGCCAACAATTCAACTTTGGATAAAATAACCGTGTCAACAAATGGTGCTAGAACAATAGGATATACATTTTTGAAAGAAGGAAATGAGACCCCTAACTCACACTATATACAAAAAGTAACTTAAAATGTCCTGTAGACCCAAATATAAAAGCTAAAATTCTTAGAAGAAAACATATGAGTATATCTTTGTGATTTTGGATTAGGCAGTGGTTTCTTAGATATGACTCTAAAACTACAGATGATACATAAAAATTAAGTAAATAAAAATAAAAGATAAATTTGGCTATACCAAAATGGAAAACATCTGTCTTTTTAGATGACATCATCAAGAAAGTGGAAAGACATGGGGCGCCTGGGTGGCGCAGTCGGTTAAGCGTCCGACTTCAGCCAGGTCACGATCTCACAGTCCGTGAGTTCGAGCCCCGCGTCGGGCTCTGGGCTGATGGCTCAGAGCCTGGAGCCTGTTTCCGATTCTGTGTCTCCCTCTCTCTCTGCCCCTCCGCCGTTCATGCTCTGTCTCTCTCTGTCCCAAAAATAAATAAATGTTGAAAAAAAAATTAAAAAAAAAAAAAAAGAAAGTGGAAAGACAGTCCACAGAAAGGGGAAAGATTATTTGCAAATCCTATATCTAATAAGGGACTTGTATTCAGAATGTATAAAGAGCTGTTACAACTCAGCAACCCATTTAATTCTCACCATGAGAGAGAACACTTGCATTAAAGCAGGAATTACTATATTATTGTATATAAACAAGTAGTTTGGAATTAGAGAAAGAGAATGGAGAGGGAGGAGAAAACGGAAGATAGAGACTTGGATGGGAAAAGAATCATCAGTTAAATCTGAAGCACAAGCCTCCAGTGTAGGTGAGGGTGAAATACAAATGCATGCTATTCACATATAGTTACATGAATTTCAAACTTAAAAATGGGAATAACTACTACATGAGTGAAATTAACAGGAACTCACCAGAAGCACATATGAAACATAGGTATTGGTATGTTACTAAAATACCACACTTCCACACCTCGAGGTATATGGAATCCCTATTTAAAACAAAAAGAAGCAGTAGTAAGAAGCACTGGTTATATGAGAAATGTACCACCAACAGGGAAAGTTACAAATATTGAGTAAAAAAAAAATAATATGATACTGTAAGATATGGAGAAAATATAATTGTCTGAAACAGATTTCTAAATATGTATGTTTAAAATCAAAATATAGGGGCACCTGGCTGGCTCAGTCAGTTAAGCATCTGACTCTTGATTTCAGTGCAGGTCATGATCTACATTTCATGAGTTTGAGCCCCGCATCAGGCTGTGTGCTGACAGCTCAGATCCTGCTTTGGATTCTCTCTTTCCCTCTCTCTCTGCACCCCCCGGCTCGTGCTCTGTGTCTCAAAATAAACAAATTTAAAATCTAAATACAGAATAGAAAGATTTTTCCTTCTGGTAAAGATAGAATAACAAGGACTGAATTTACCCACAAATTTAAAACACACACACACACACACACACACACACACAAACAAACAATGTATATTAAAAAATGTTTTAATATATTGGACATCAGGCAACAAAGTGTTAGGAAACAAATGAGATCAGCCCTACATTTGCCCCATGTATTGCCTTGAGAGTGTTTTCAGACCACAGCACAGTGAGAAGAGACTGAGATGGGACCCAACAGACACCCTGAGTTGAGCAGGTAGAGCTGAGTCCAAGGAAATCAAGGCTGCTAGAGTTTATTGGACAGAGTGCCAGAGAGGAGAATGCCTCGCATATAGAGAATCTTGGAAATCTGAAAACGGTCCCCCTCAAATGTGAAGTAGAATATTGATTAGCACATGTGTGTGAGGAAAATACCCAAGACTGGGGAAAAGGCTAGATTAAAAATTAGATGGAATAGTGCCCAGCACTCAGACAAAGTAGGAAGAATGTCTTTTCTCACTTGCCACAAAGTCATAATTCCTTGGCAATTAGGTAGAGTGCTGAGGAAGGTCTTACTTCGATATTGGGGAATAATTAACCTTGTACTGAGCCTTGTTTTGGACAGGCCTCACATATTATCAAAGAAAGGCCTGAAAGGATAATCAATTTGAAAGTAACTTAACAGCATCCCAGAACAAAGATCAAGAATATTTATAGAAATACAAAACTATCACCACTCAGTCAAGTGACATTCACAATGTCATGTGAAAATTGTGGAAACAATTGCCAATGTGGAAAAACTTAGTCCAATGTGGAAAAACTTAATCAAATGAAACCCACTCAGAATGAACACAGATGTTGGAGTTAGAAGACAAAGACATTCAAAAGGTTTTTATTACTCTATTCCACATGTTCAAGAAGTTAAGTAGAAATGTGGAAGTTTCTTCTTTAATGACTCAAATCAAACTTCTACAGATGAAAAGTACATTGGAGAGAATTAACAGCTGATTGGACATTGAAAAAAAACTATCACTGAACTTAAAGACATAGCAATAGCAATAGAAGCTATCAAATTGAGATATATACAGAAACACAGAATATTAATAATCATAGAACAGAGCAGCAGTTGGATAACTTCAATCATGCTAATGTGCATTTAATTTGAATCTCTGGGGGCGCCTGGGTGGCTCAGTCGGTTAAGCGTCTGACTTCAGCTCAGGTCACGATCTCACGGTCCGTGAGTTCGAGCCCCGCGTCAGGCTCTGGGCTGATGGCTCAGAGCCTGGAGCCTGTTTCCGATTCTGTGTCTCCCTCTCTCTCTGCCCCTCCCCCGTTCATGCTCTGTCTCTCTCTGTCTCAAAAATAAATAAAAAGTTAAAAAAAAAAATTTAATTTGAATCTCTGAATGAGAGGAATGAGAAGTCGGGACAGACAAAAATAATTGAAGAAATAATGGCCAGAAGTTTTCAAAATTGTATGAAAATTCTAAGCCCACAAATCCAAGAGGCTCAACAAACGCTTGAGGGAAAAATGGTACTTCGTAATCTAATTGTTCAAAACCACCAATGAAGAGAAAAATCTTAAAAAAACACTAGAGAAGAAAACATGTGTTACTTTAGTTACAAAAGAACAATGATAAGGATGATAACAAATTTCATATCAGAAATAAAGCAAATGAGAAGTCTGTGGACCACTGACTTTTAAAACTACTTAAGAAGAAAGCCATCAACCTGAAACTATAGCTAGCAAAACGTGTTAAAGGTAGAGAAAATAAAGACATTTTCAGACATTTACAAGTTGAAAGATCTCATCACTAGCATATCTAACTATATAAAGTTCTCTGAAAGAAAAAAATGATAATTTTTATTTATTTTCATGTTCAATGACCCTTTTCTTTCTCATCTACATTCTGCTAGTGAGATAATCCATTCTTTTATATCAGGTACTATAATTTCCATTTGTTTTTAATTTACTTTCTATTTCTCTGTTTCTATATTCTATTCTATCTTTTCATTTATTTCAAGTATATTTTCTTACTTCTTGGAGCATAGTTATAACAGCTGCTTTAAAGTCTTTGGTCATTTCAATCTCTGGGTCATCTCTCTGTTGGCATTTGTAGATTGTCTTTTGTCTTGAGACTGGATCATATTTTTCTGGTTATTTGTTGAATAATTGGGATTAATTGTGGACATTGTAAATATGTGGTGGGTAGAACCCTCTGAAGAATGTTTTGTTTTTATTTTAGCCAGGTATTTAGAGGTCATAATTTCTACTTTCCTTTTTGTTGCACAAAACCAAGTTCAGTTTTAAGCTGTTGATTCATTGGATTATGAGTGTCCCATGTACATATGACTCAGGGGTTAGACTGAGAATTGGGAGGGTTGATACCTAGGATTAAGGTCTCTCCTTTACTAGCTCTCTTCCTCTGGGACTCTCTCCTCACTCTCTGGCCCACAGGAATGCCTTTTCCCAATTCCCCTGGCCTAGAAGTTAAGTTTCTATCTGAGTTTTGCTTCATTGCCACCAACCAATTCTGTGTCTCAGACTCAAAACTCAGTGCAAAGGCATGAGAGGAAAACAAAGTGAAACAAGACAAGAAAGTCCTTCTGATGCAGGTGACTTCATATTTTGTCTTTATTCTATAGTCATCCTGTTTTCATTTTTCCTCATTCTCACTTTGCTAATTTTGTATTTTTCTAGAGTTTTTGGCTGTATTTGGCAAGAAGGATGGGCTATAGGTGCTTACTCTGCCATAGTGGCACTAAAACTCCTAGAGCTTTAGGGGGCACCTGAGTGGCTTGGTGAGGTTAAGCCAACTCTTAATTTCAGCTCAGGTCATGATCTCATGGTTCGTGAGTTCGAGCCCTGCGTTGGGCTCTGTGCTGACAGCATGGAGCCTGCTTGGGATTCTCTCTCTCTTTCCCTCTTTCTCTGCCTCTCCCCAGCTCATGCTTGCATTCTCTCTCTCCCCCTCTCTCTCTCTCTCTCTCTCAGAAATAAGTAAATAAACTTAAGAAAAATAGAACTCCTGGAAGTTTAGATGCTTTTACTGAAACGGTTTTGTGAATTAAAGCTACTAGAAGACTTTTTTAAGAGTTCTCTTGCTGTAACCAGAATTATTACAGAATAATGAAAGTACAATCACAGAATAATCATAGGAAACCAAAGGATGAGGAAGTGTTAGCTACATATACATTTTATGAAACGGTGTTCTTACATTATAGAAATTAATGAAGTAGCATTGTAAATTGGTTCTGTGACAATTGTTTTGGCAACCTTAATATAAAATAACATGAATGGAATACACACCTATCTCAGTATTGCTTCGATGAACCTGAGATAAACTGTGAGTATACTAATCAGATGAGAGACATGATTCTTAATATCCTCTTCAATACAAAGGGGAGAGAATAAAACACCTAGTCAGTCCAAACATAACCCCAAAATTGAAAGTCAAAGGGACTAGTGTTTTGAATTTCAAGCTATGATTTGCAGTTAAGTGGCTGCTCACAAAGGCAAATCTAGCCTCATTTTATTTTATACAGTTGAATCACTCTCCTGGATCATGCTGACTAGTCCAGCTAATGCTAATTGGGAAAATATTGAGCATGAGGGTGAGGTGAAAAGTTTACAACTGACATATATGCAGTAAAACAATGTAAAACTATACAAAAGAGTGATAAACCAAAAACAAACCAATAAGTGCATGATTTAGTTTTGTGGGTACATCCATTGGTGAGGAAGGGGAATAAGATGAGCAAGGATACACACAAAAGGTAACTTATTTTTCTTTAAAGTGTATCAGTGTCCATTGAATTGTAATTCTTTATATCTCAGGTATATTGTTTAAATCTTATTTTGTATCTATCAGTATTTAATTAGAAATGATTAAAAATAAAATTGTCTTAAGCCCAGGAATAAGTCACTTGATCATGGTGAATAATTCTTTTTTTAATTTATTTTTTTTTAAATTTTTTTTAATGTTTATTTATTTTTGAGACAGAGAGAGACAGAGCATGAATGGGGGAGGGTCAGAGAGAGGGAGACACAGAATCTGAAACAGGCTCCAGGCTCTGAGCTGTCAGCACAGAGCCTGATGCGGGGCTCAAACTCACAGATTGTGAGATCATGACCTGAGCCGAAGTCGGCCGCTTAACCGACTGAGCCACCCGGGCGCCCCATGTGAATAATTCTTTTAATGGGCTGTTGAATTCAGTTTGGTAGTATCTTCTTGAGAATTTTTGCATCCATGTTCATCAGGGATATTGGCCTGTAATTCTCCTTTTTAGTAGGGTCTTTGTCTGGTTTTGGAATCAAGGTAATGTTGGCTTCCTAGAAGGAGCTTGGAAGTTTTCCTTCCATTTCTGTTTTATAGAACAGTTTGAAGAGAATAGGTGTTAACTCTTTAAATGTCTGGTAGAATTCCCCTGGGAAGCCATTTGGCCCAGGACTCTTATTTGTTGGGAGATTTTTGATTACTGATTTAATTTCTGTGTTGGTTATGGGTTCAAATTTTCTATTTCTTCATGTTTCAGTTTTGGTAGTTTGTGAGTTTCTAGGAATTTGTCCATTTCTTCCTAATTTGTTGGCATATAATTTTTCATAGTGTTCTCTTAAAATTGTTTGTATTTCTGTGGTATTGGTTGTGATCTTTCCTCTTTCATTCTTAAGACATGAAGAGGCATTTCACAGAAAAGAAAATAAATAAACAATAAATAAAAAGGAAATAAACTTAATCTTACTGGTAACAAGGGAAATGTAAACTAAAATTTCAAAAAATCATTTCAAGTCAATCACAGCAACAAAAATTGAGAAGATGAATTCTATTTTGAATTTTGAGAATGTAATATATCAGAAAGGCACATCCACTGCAAATGGGAATGCAAATAGGTACAAGCTCCTTAGCTGAGAATTTCATAGTATATTTAAAATGTATGTACTTTTAATATAGTGATTTCACTCTTAGAAGTAAAATCTAAATAAAGTTTTACCCTTGTACACTGAGACATGGACAGCAATGCTCACAGTAACACTGTTTGAAAAAATTAAATAAAATACTTGATATAACCCAAATGTCTGTTACCATTAAAATAGATACCACAAGAGTATATTTATATAAGGGAACTCTAAAAAGCAGAATATATTAATTAATTGCACCTATAGATGCCACAGTTGAAAAATCTTAAATGAGGTTAAACAAAAGAAGCAAGTCATCTAGATATATGTGTATTACAATTCCTCAAATTTAAATTTCAAAAACAAGTAAAACTATACACACACACACACACACATACACTTAGGGAATATAGCCATGGGTGTAAAACTATAAAGAAGACCAAGCAAATAATTAACACACATTTTAGAATTATGACTGACTTTGGGTAGAAGGCAAAGGGGTAGGATCAAGGAAGTTTCAGAGTAGGCCTCTGAGGATGACATTATTCTGCATGGAGCATAAAAGTTGTTTATAATCATTTTCAGATTATACATATAAATCTATAAACCCTTTACATGTGCATTTCACCTACTTCTTTTAGGAACACATTATTAACAATAGTGTTTAATATAGCTCATGAACTACTTTGACATGAGCTGAGATGCAAAAATTAACATTTTTGTGCATAATAAAATAACATCTCATTATTATAGTATTTTTCAGTTTGCAAACCACATTTGCAGTCACTAAAGTTCTTTTCATCTGATCATCTTTATCATCTGAGATAGAGGTGGAACAGAGCTAACTCAACATTTCAGATGATTAGAGACTTTAAGTCACTTTAATAAAATTATATAATGGCTACATTAACCCAGTAGAATGAGAGTGCATAAAACCAGTTTGTATTGTGATAAATCCAGCTCATTCTTAATGTACTAACTTTTTAGTATATTGTTGGGTTAATTTGCTATTTTTTAAAGGATTTTGCTTTCTGTTCATGAATAAGATGGGCCAAATGTGTTAGATTTTTTCCTACTTATGTTTAAGCTGTTGATTTCTGTCTTAATTGCATTGTGGTCAGAAAATACTATCTGAAATTCACCATGTTTTGAAATTTGTTGCCTAACACATGGCCAATTTTTATTATGTTTAATATAAGCTTGACAATAATGCATAATTTCCAGGTTGTTTGGTGCAATATTATATCTATGTGAATTATATAAAATTTATTTTCTTTGTGCTTTCACATCTTCTGTTGCTTTACTAAATTGTTCACTGCTTGAGGTATATATTACTGAAATAACCGTGTTAAAAATCTTGCCTTATGGTACACCTGGGTGGCTCAGTTGGTTGAACATCTGACTCTTGATTTTGGCTCAGGTCATGATCTCACAGTCATAGATCGAGTCCCACTTTGGGCTCTATGCTGAGTGTGAAGCCTGCTTGAGGTTCTTTCTCTCCCTCTGCCTCTCTCTGCTTGCTCTCTCTCTCTCTCTCTCTTCTCTCTCTCAAAAAAAATTTTAAAAAATTTAGAAGTCTTCCCTTATGATGCTGGTTTTTTAATTTCTCAGTATAGCCTAGAAATTACTATTTCTTTTAGATATGACCATATTTAGCATTACATTTGTCTTCCTATTTTTCTTTTTTTTTTTTAATTTTTTTTTCAACGTTTATTTATTTTTGGGACAGAGAGAGACAGAGCATGAATGGGGGAGGGGCAGAGAGAGAGGGAGACACAGAATCGGAAACAGGTTCCAGGCTCTGAGCCATCAGCCCAGAGCCCGACGCGGGGCTCGAACCCACGGACCGCGAGATCGTGACCTGGCTGAAGTCGGACGCTTAACCGACTGCGCCACCCAGGCGCCCCTGTCTTCCTATTTTTATTTTTATATGTATTTTTTACATTTATTTATTTATTTATTTATTTATTTATTTATTTATTTATTTTATTATTATTTACTTTTTTTAATTTTATTTTTTATTTTTTTTAATTTACATCCAAATTAGTTAGCATATAGTGCAATAATGATTTCAGGAGTAGATTCCTTAGTGCCCCTTACCCATTGAGCCCATCCGCCTTCCCACACCCCTACAGTAACCCTCTGTTTGTTCTTCATATTTATGAGTCTCTTCTGTTTTGTCCCCCTCCCTGTTTTTATATTATTTTGGTTTCCAGTCCCTTATGTTCATCTGTTTTGTCTCCTAAAGTCCTCATATGAGTGAAGTCACATTATTTTTGTCTTTCTCTGACTAATTTCATTTAGCATAATACCCTCCAGTTCCATCTACGTAGTTGCAAATGGCAAGATTTCATTCTTTTTAATTGCTGAGTAATACTCCATTACATATATATACCACATCACTTTATCCATTCATCCATCGATGGACATTTGGGCTCTTTCCATACTTTGGCTATTGTTGATAGTGCCTCTATAAACATGGGGGTGCATGTGTCCCATCTAAACAGCACACCTGTATCCCTTGGATAAATGCCTAGTAGTGCAATTGCTGGGTCGTAGGGTAGTTCTATTTTTAGTTTTTTGAGGAACCTCCATACTGTTTTCCAGAGTGGCTGCACCAGCTTGCATTCCCACCAACAATGCAAAAGAGATCCTCTTTCTCTGCATCCTTGCCAACATCTGTTGTTGTCTGAGTTGTTAATGTTAGCCATTCTGACAGGTGTCAGGTGGTATCTCATTGTGATTTTGCTTTGTATTGCCCTGATGATGAGTGATGTTGAGCATTTTTTCATGTCTTAGTTGGCCATCTGGATTTCATCTTTGGGGAAGTGTCTATTTATGTCTTTTGCCCATTTCTTCACTGGATTATTTGTTTTTTGGGTGTTGAGTTTGGTAAGTTCTTTGTAGATTTTGGATACTAACCCTTTATCTGATATGTCATTTCCAGATATCTTCTCCCATTCTGTTGGTTGCCTTTTATTTTTGCTGATTGTTTCCTTGCTGTGCAGAAGCTTTTTATTTTGATGAGGTCCCAGTAGTTCATTTTTGCTTTTGTTTCCCTTGCCTCTGGAGACGTGTTGAGTAAGAACTTGCTGCGGGCAAGATCAGAGAGGTTTTTGCTTGCTCTCCTTGAGAATTTTGATGGCTTCCTGTCTTACATTGAGGTCTTTCGTCCATTTTGAGTTTATTTTTGTGTATGGGTTAAGAAAGTGGTCCAGGTTCATTCTTCTGCATGTTGCCGTCCAGTTTTCCCAGCACCGCTTGCTGAAGAGACTGCCTTTATTCTATTGGATATTCTTTCCTGCTTTGTCAAAGATTGGTTGGCCATACATCTGTGGGTCCATTTCTGGGTTCTCTATTCTGTTCCATTGATCTGAGTGTCTGTTCTTGTGCCAGTACCATACTGACTTGATGATTATAGCTTTGTAGTGTAGCTTGAAGTCTGGGATTGTGATGCCTCCTGCTTTGGTTTTCTTTTTCAAGAGTGCTTTGGCTATCCAGGGTCTTTTCTGGTTCCATACAAATTTTAGGATTGTTTGTTCTAGCTCTGTGAAGAATTCTGGTGTTATTTTGATAGGTATTGAATTGAATATGTAGATTGCTTTGGGTAGTATCGACATTTTAACAATAGTTGTTCTTCCTATCCAGGAGCATGGAATCTTTTTCCATTTTTTTGTGTCTCCTTCAATTTGTTTCATAGTCTTTCTATAATTTTCAGTGTATAGATGTTTCACCTCTTTGGTTAGATTTATTCCTAGGTATTTTATGGTTTTTTGTACAATTGTAAATGGGATCAATTCCTTGATTTCTCTTTCTGTCACTTCATTGTATAGGAATGCAACCAATTTCTGTGTGGTGATTTTATATCTTGCAACTGTGCTGAATTCATGAATCAATTCTAGCAGGTTTTTGGTGGAATCTTTAGGGGTTTCCATATAGAGTATCATGTCATCCGTGAAGAGTGAAAGTTTGACCTCCTCCTGGCCTATTTGCATGCCTTTTATTTCTTTGTGTTGTCTGATTGCAGAGGCTAAGACTTCCAATACTATGTTGAATAACAGTGGTGAGACTGGACATCCCTGTCTTGTTCCTGACCTTAGGGGGAAAGCTCTCAGTTTTTCCCCATTGAGGATATTAGCGTTGGGTCATTCATATATGGCTTTTATGATCTTGAGGTATGCTCCTTCTATCCCTACTTTCTTGAGGGTTTTTATCAAGAAAGGATGTTGTATTTTGTCAAATGTTTTCTCTGCATCTACTGAGAGTATAATATGGTTCTTGTCCTTTCTTTTATTGATGTGATGAATCATGTTAATTGTTTTGTGGATATTGAACCAACCCTGCTTCCCAGGTATAAATCCCACTTGGTCGTGGTGAATTATTTTTTTTAATGTATTGTTGGATCCGGTTGGCTAATATCTTGTTGAGGATTTTTGCATCCATGTTTATCAGGGAAATTGGTCTATAGTTCCCCTTTTTAGTGGTGTCTCTTTCTGGTTTTAGAATGAAGGTAATGCTGGATTCAAAGAAAGAGTTTGGAAGTTTTCCTTCCATTTCTATTTTTTGGAACACCTTCAAGAGAATAGATGTTAACTCTTCCTTGAATGTTTGGTAGAATTCCCCTGGAAAGCCATCTGGCCCTGGACTCTTGTTTTTTGGGAGATTTTTGATTACTAATTCAATTTCCTTACTGGTTATGGATCTGTTCAAATTTTCCATTTCTTCCTGTTTCAGTTTTGGTAGTGTATATGTTTCTAGGAATTTGTCCACTCCTTCCAGATTGCCCATTTTACTGACATATAATTGCTCATAATATTCTCTTATTTTTGTTTTTATTTTCTGCTGTGTTGGTTGTGATGTCTCCTCTTTCATTCTTGATTTTATTTATTTGGGTCTTTTCCTTTTTCTTTTTGATCAAACTGGCTAGTGGTTTATCAATTTTGTTAATTCTTTCAAAGAGCCAGCTTCTGGTTTCATTGATCTGTTCTACTGTTTTTTGGTTTTAATAGCATTAATTTCTGCTCTAATCTTTATTATTTCCTGTCTTCTGCTGGTTTGGGGTTTTATTTGCTGTTCTTTCTCCAGCTCCTTAAGGCATAAGGTTATGTTGTGTATCTGAGCTCTTTCTCCCTTCTTTAGGAAGGCCTGGATTGCTATATACTCTCCTCTTATGACTACCTTTACTGTGTCCCAGAGTTTTTGGGCTGTGGTGTTATGATTTTCATTGGCTTCCATGAACTTTTTAATTTCTTCTTTAACTTCTTGGTTAGCCCATTCATTCATTAGTAGGATGTTCTTCAGTCTCCAATTATTTGTTACTTTTCCAAGTTTTTTCTTGTGGTTGATTTCAAGTTTCATAGTGTTGTGGTCTGAAAATATGCATGGTCTTTTTGTACTTGCATAGGGCTGATTTGTGTCCCAGTATGATTTGTGTCCCTGTTCTGGAGAACGTCCCATGTGCACTGGAGAAGAATGTATATACTGCTGCTTTAGGATGAAATGTTCTGAATATATCTGTTAAGTCCATCTGGTCCATTGTGTCATTCAAAACCCTTGTTTCCTTGTTGATTTTTTGATTAGATGATGTCCATTGCTTGTGAGTGGGGTGTTGAAGTCTCCTACTATTATGGTATTACTATTGATGAGTTTCTTTATGTTTGTGATTAATTGATTTATATATTTGGGTGCTGGCACATTTGGCACATAAATATTTACAATTGTTAGGTCTTCTTGGTGGATAGACCCCTTGATTATGATATAATGCCCTTCTGCATCTCTTGTTACAGAAAGTACTTTATTTTAAAGTCTAGATTGTCTGATATAAGTATGGCTACTCCAGCTTTCTTTTGTTTACCATTAGCATGATAGATGGTTCTCCATCCCCTTATTTTCAATCTGAAGGTGTCTTTAGGTCTAAAGTGGGTCTCTTGTAAACAGCATATAGATGGATCTTGTTTTCTTATCCATTCTGTTACCCTATATCTTTTGATTGGAGCATTGAGTCCATTGATGTTTAGAGTGAG
The DNA here is from genome assembly GCF_016509475.1 of Prionailurus bengalensis. NCBI lineage: Eukaryota > Metazoa > Chordata > Mammalia > Carnivora > Felidae > Prionailurus > Prionailurus bengalensis. The sequence continues at coordinate 77,078,474 of NC_057350.1, read as the reverse complement.
TACTGAAAGATATTAATTTATTGCCATTATGATGCTTATAGAGTTGGACTTTCTGGTGGTATTCTCTGATGCTTTCTAATCTTTGTTGATTTTGGTATTTATTTATATATTCATATATATACATAACATATCATTTTTATAATATATGTATTATATATATAATATATTATATACTTTATAATAATATTATATATATATATTTTTTTCATCTTTTCTTCCCTCAGAGAGTCCCCCTTAAATTTTCATTTAGGGCTGGTTTTGTGGTCAAAAACTTTAATTTTTGTTTGGGAAACTTTTATCTCTCGTTCTATTTTGAATGACAGCCTTGCTGGATAAATAATTCTTGGCTGCATATTCTGATTCAGTACATTGAATATATCCTGCCACTCCTTTCTAGGTCTGCTGCAAACCTGATCTGTCTTCCTTTGTAGTTTAGGGACTTTTTTTTCCCCCTTGCTGCTTTCATGATTCTGTCCTTGCCTGAGTATTTTGTGAATTTGACTATCATATGCCTTGTTGATGCTCGGTTTTTTGAATCTAATTGGGGGTCCTCTGTGCTTCCTGGATTTTGATGTCTGTGTCTTTCCCCAGGTTAGGAAAGTTTTCTGCTATGATTTGGTCACATAACCCTTCTACCCCTATTTCTCTTTCTTCCTCTTCTGGGACCCCTATGATTCTGATGTTCCTTTTTAATGAGTCACTGATTTCTCTAATTCTTAAATCGTGCCTTTTGCCTTAATCTCCCTTTTTTTTTCTTCTTCATTATATTCCATAAGTTTGTCCTCTATGTCGCTGATTCTTTGTTCTACCTCATCCATCCTTGCCACTGCAGCATCCATCCATGATTGCAGCTCAGTTATAGCATTTTTTATTTCATCCTGACTAGTTTTTACTTCTTTTATCTTTGAAGAAAGGGATTCTACTCTATTTTCAACTCCAGCTAGTATTCTTATTATTGTGATTCTAAATTCTGGTTCAGACATCTTGCTTGTATCTGTGTTGGCTAAATCTCTGGCTGTCATTTCTTTGTGCTCTTTCTTTTTGGGTGAATTCCTTTGTTTCATCATTTTGAAGGGAGAAAAGGAATTAATGAGGTAGAAAAACTAAAATAAAAATATTTTAATTAAAAAAATATTAAAATTAAAAAAATTTTTCTCATTGCCATTCCTTTCTGGCCTGCCAAGTTTCAGTAGAGAGATCCGTCACGAGTCTTATCACACAATGGAGTACTACGTGGCAATGAGAAAGAATGAAATATGGCCCTTTGTAGCAATGTGGATGGAACTGAAGAGTGTTATGCTAAGTGAAATAAGCCATACAGAGAAAGATACCATATGGTTTCACTCTTCTGTGGATCCTGAGAAACTTAACAGGAACCCATGGGGGAGGGGAAGGAAAAAAAAAAGAGGTTAGAGTGGGAGAGAGCCAAAGCATAAGAGACTCTTAAAAACTGAGAACAAACTGAGGGCTGATGGGGGGTGGGAGGGAGGGGAGGGTGGGTGTTGGGTATTGAGGAGGGCACCTGTTGGGATGAGCACTGGGTGTTGTATGGAAACCAATTTGACAATAAATGTCATATATTTAAAATAAATAAATAAATAAATAAATAAATAAATAAATAAATAAATAAATTTATTTATTTTTAAAAACACACACATAAAAAATTGAATAAATGATGCTAGATCCTAGGTGTGTTTTGGTCTGGCTGTTGAAAGTGGTTTAATAGATTACAGATAAAAAAGGGGAGGGAGGAAATCATTTGAGAATTTGAACAAATGAATACACTGAAGTAGACTAAAATGAAATGATGGGAGTAAAATAGATTTTGAAAAACTACAAAAAAGTAAAGAACATAGTAGAAAAAAATAAAGAAAAATATTTTTAATAAAAATGAATTTTTTCTCTTTCTGTATTCAAGAAAAAGAAAAGAAATGGAAAAGAAAAAAAAGATAAAAAAGGAAATCATTTGAGAATTTTAAAAAGTGAATACACTCTAGTAGACTGAAATAAAATGATGGAGTAAAATAGAATTTGAAAAAAATTACACAAAAGTAAAAAATATAGTGAAAAAACCAAAGAAAAATATTTTTAATAGAAATTGATAATAAAAATGAAGTTTTTCTCTTTCTGTATTCAAGAAAAAGAAAACGAAAAAGAGAAAAAAGGAAATCATTTGAAAATTTGAAAAAGTGAATACACTGAAGTAAACTAAAATAAAATGATGGAAGTAAAATAGAATTTGAAAAATTTACACAAAAGTAAAAAATACAGTAAAAAATTAAAGAAATATATTTTTAATAAATATTGAAAATAAAAATGAATTTTTTTTTCTGTATTCAAGAAAAAGAAAAGAAGTGAAAAAGAGAAAAAAAGAAAAAGAAAATTGAATAGATGGACCTGCTAACAGATTGAAATAGGACTGAAATTACTTCATTTTCCCCTAGAAGTCAGACTATGTAGCACTTTATAGTCCATAAACTAAGCAGGTGGTGAGACTTGTGTTCTTGAAGAGCAAGGTTGGTCCAGTTGGGTGGGGCTCTGTAACGGCTCCGTTCTCCACTAGATGGCGCTGCTAGCCTACTGGGGTGGAGTGCTATAGGGCTCCTAAGTGCGTATGTGCATGAGCGGGAGCAGTGAAAATGGCGTCACCCAGCTACCCAGTATGGGAACTCTATTCTCTCTGATCAGCAATTGCACACCCGACCTCCATCTTCAGCTTTTGTCCACTCCTCGCTTTTTCACTCTCCGTGACCAGGCCCCAAGCAATATCTTTGTCCTGAGTTTTGTCTCAGATGGGGCTGTTTTCCCCGGCCCCTTACTTCTGAAGGACTGCAGCTTTGACCCATTCTGCCCCTCTGAGGGAGAGTCTCACCGAGCAATGGCCGAATGAGCTATGGCTGAATGTCAGCTGCACCCAGGAACGCTTGCTGGACCCTGCTGCTTCTGGTGCCCCGAGACTGCAGCCAGGTACCAGCACACCCCAGAAAAAGTTTGTGAGATAGTGTAGCAGCAGCATTTCGGGGATTATGGAAAATCACAACACAGATCTGGCACCAGGCTTCACCGTCAACGACCTTGTTCCAGCACCAGCAAATGTGGCCATTCTCTGGGGCCTTCTGGGACCAGGTGGCTTCAACAATCTCTACCAAATGTCCTTCCAGCAGTGGAACTGCTTTTCCCCGTGACCCAAGAACCTCCTGGATGCCACTCTGCTCCTGGGGATTCGCCCTTCCCTCCAGAGCACCTCCAGTTATGGAGTTGAGCAGTTGCAGACTTTACGCTCCCCTTGCTTACAGTCTTAATGGAATTTAAATCCTCTCCTTTCTCCTTTCTCCCTTTTTAGTTTAGTCCCTGCAGCTGTTTCCAATTTTCCACTTTCTCTCCAGCTGCTTTTGGGGAGGGGTGCTTTTCCCGTATTCTCCTCCCCCTCTCCCCCTCCCCCCCCATCCTCGCTGCGTACCTGCTGAATTCTGTGGTTCAGGTTGCGCAGATTGTTGTGTTAATCCTCCAATCAGTTTTCTAGGTGTGTAGGATGATTTAGTGTTGGTCTGGCTGCATTTCATGGACGCAAGACACACAAAAAACGTCCATGCTGTTTGGCCATCTTGGCTACTCCCCCCTATCTCCCTATTTTTAAATTTTAGTTTCTTCTGTCTAGGGATGGGTTTTGTTTTATGTATTTTTCTTGGGCCTCTTGAGTCTGTAGACTGGTACTTTATATCAATGGAAAATTATCATCTATTAATTTTTCAAATACTGCCTCTTTCCCATTCCTATTTTTGTCTTCTCAAATGAAACTCTGATTACATATATTCATTATCTACATTTTAACATTTATGTCTCTTAATCTTTCATACTTTCCAACTCAATTTTTACTCTCTGCCGGCATTCTGAATCCTTTCTTTGGATCTATTTTTTAGTTCACTAATTCTGTCTTCAGCTTTGTCTAATATTCTGGTTAATCTACCCAGTAAATTTTAAAATTAAATTTATTATATATATTTAACTTCCAGAAATTCTAAATTATTATTTTTCAAATCTTCTTTTATCTGGTCATGGTTTGAACCTTTCTTTTCATGTCTTTATCATATTTTTATCCTTACAGTACAGCTCTGAAAAGAAAAAAACGACAACCCAGTATCCAAAGTTCTTTTTGGTTTATTTTACCTTCTATTGTCACTTGTTACTGGCACTTGGCATTATTCACTGATATCTATACCCTGAAAATTTATATAAATAAAACCTCAATTCTGTGGGGTTATACATATGTACTCAAGGTGGAAGTCAGCTTTGGTACTTGCTTCTTTTCCAGGAATATCACATACAGAAATATGTACTTATCTTTAATATGTGATTAAGTATTTTATTTGTTTTAGTTGAGAGAATTTTTTTTCTATTTTTTTAATTTTTAGTTTTGAGCGAGAGAGAGAGACTGAGAAAACAAGAGGGGGAGGGACAGAGAGAGAGAAGGAGACACAGAATCCAAAGCAGGCTCCAGGCCCCAAGCTGTCATCACAGAGCCTGATGTGGAGCTCAAACTCACAAACTGAGATCATGACCTGAGCTGAAGTCAGAGGCTTAACAGACTGAGCCCCCAGGTGCCCTGAGAGAATTCTTTATATCTCTTTCAAATTGCAGATTGAGACCAAATTGTGGATCATGCAACAATTTATGGGGTCGTAACCAACAGTTTGAAAAATAGAGTCAAAGAGAATAAAATGGAACATAATAGAAAATATCAGGGTGGATTACATATAATGGTAGTATCATTTTGTGAAAAAAAATTGTTTATCTCTCGTCTCTACCTTCCTCTTCTCCTTCCTCTTCCTGCTTCTCCCTCTCTCCTTCCCACCCACTCTCTCTCTCTCTGTCTCTGTCTCTCTCTCTCTTTCTCTCTCTGTTGTTCAGGTTTAAATGTGTGTGTCTGTGTGTGTGTGTGTGTGTGTGTGTGTGTGTTTATGTATCTGTGTGTCACTATCAGTAAATTTCAAAAGACATTTAAGATACCTAATCTGCCTATGGATAGTTGGTATATTGCAGAATTTTTTCTGATCTTCTTTGTTTGCATGGTCTTAGAATATAAGTGTTTTGTTGAGAATCATCCACCTTACTTGAGCAAATTGGAATTCTGTAAGTTCCTATAAAATGCCCATAAGGATTTTTTCAGAGTTATAAATTGTTATTTGGACCCAAGTGTGTGTGTGTGTGTGTGTGTGTGTTTATAAATGCAATTTCCTTTAGGAAAATAACAAAATCACAATAATGACAAAAAGTGATATCTACAGCAATGTTTGTGTACCCGTCATGAACACTAGGTTTATTACTGAAGCTGTTTTGAAAGAGCTGCATCCGACTTTCAGGCAAAGCAAATGCTGAGAATCATAGGCAAAAAGCCCAGTGTTAAATACTAATTCCATCATCTCTCCGAGGCTTTGCTGCTATTCCTGAGCAGAACCTAGGAAGACCATGTTGAGGGGGCCTGGGGTTTCCCCCGCTGGAGGGTGTTGTAGTCTGTGTCTCAGTGCAATTGCAGTGCACCTTGTGACAAGCCGGTGTGGGAGGCCTTTCCCTGGAGTGCGACCTATTCTGGGAAGCCACCCACACCCTCATGAATATTTAAAATCTGGCTCTGGCACTGCTGGCTGATCTGTGTCCTACTCTGGGAAACAATGCATAATGAATCACCAGTTTTACCTCCCTCCCTTCTCCTCCACAAACAAACACAGGATGCCTCTCTGATTTATTTATTTCTAGATTGCATGCCAGTAAGGGAAGCACTGCAGACTGCATTGTTCAGCAATTCTCCAGGATTTTACAATCCCATTTTATTAGTTTTTCCTGAGTAAATCCCATGGCATTGACATAGCTGACTTTCTTATTGGGAAAAGCAGATTTCTAGATATTATAGCTTAATGTTGTGGAAAAAGAGACTTAAACTATTTAGTTAGGACTCTTGATTTCTGGCTCTGGCAGTAACTACCTGGGGGAGGAAGGGCAGTATAGTTCTCCAAAATATGTTTTCATTTTCATAGCTGTAAAATGGGGATAAATCTTCTTTGATTCCCTTAAGGGATGTTGTAAGGATTATGGAAAATATTATCATGTATTTATATATAAGAAATATATAAAATTAGAAAAATCTAATTAGAAAATCTGTTAGAAAATTTGGCATGGTAGTTAAGAGTTAAGAGGGAGGGAGGCCTTGGAGAGCTGTGCAAATTTGAGTAGATAATTCACTTTTCTTTAGCTTGAGTATCTTCGTTTGTAATGCAGAGAAAAATAATATTCCTACATATAAGGGTTGTTTTAGAATTAAGTGGGTTAGTGTGTATACGATATTTTTTAAAAAATTCTCGTATATACTAGACTCTCAGTAACTGCTAGTTCTTATTAAAGAAACATACAAACATTCAGCATTATAATTGTTTTGGGACTTCCAATGGGTTATGAAGATGTAAGCTTCTGCATGACAGAGATGTTTCTGTACAAAGCATAGAACATTTTGACAGTATAATGCTTTGCTATTTGTATATATTGTAAAAGCTCCCAAGCCTAAAATAGAATCTCAAGCCTAAAGGATAAAATGTGACCCATATTTCTTTTCACTCCTCAGCAAACTGTTATTTTTGTTCTTCTCACAGGAAAGCCCTCTATGATTAGTGTTTGATGACCTGTCTGTGGATCTGCTTGCAACCTTGGGACACATCCTCTTCAAGATTTCTTTAATAAGGTAGCTTACTAACTCTTGTTGTACTTGATAATTCCCTGGGGAATCTGTTCCTGGGGATACCATCAGGTAGCATAGTCCCTCACTTAACTCAGTGATATAACAATTTTGATGGACAGAGCACCAACTTTCATTATGTGGTTTGCATATATACACAGTGAGGATTCAGGGTCTGTTTGGGTTATGAATCAATTCACCTAAACCATAGTACTGTCATTTTAGTTATTTTTCTATATGGCACATAAAGTTTGGGGATGCACTGGGTCCAGAGTTTAGGTTTTGTACATTGTCTCCAGGACTTTATGGTTTGTGATGTGACTAGGAAAAAGGTAGGATGTGACTTTCAGCTCTGTTCTGGTCAAATAATCAATTCTACCCCTGTCTTTTTGTCTCCCCAGACTATTTTTGATTCATTTTGTCACCTTGTGAAAACTACCAGCTATCAATAAATACCTCATCACCTGTTTTTCTAAGGCATATCAATATTAGGTTCAATAGAATAGTAACCCTCTTTAAATATAACATGAAAGATGGTCCTTTCACCAGTGGCTGCCATCTTGGCATGGTCATTCATTCTGTTCTCTTTCTTCAGTCTCTTCCCCTGGTCTGACATGCTTCTCATCTCTGTTTTATCTTTTTGTGATCTTGCTTCCTCTTGGTCTCCCTATCCTTTATACTGTAACATTGATTGGATTTATTATGAAACAATGTTTAAATGGAATAAGCATGATAACTATAGAAAGAAAAGATAAGTGATAGCAAGTATTTGCACAATCATAGAATTTAGAGCTGAATTCCACCTTACGGAGTCACTAAGAGAGTGAATGATTATAGAAAAGACATAGCCATTTACATCGTTTCTCCTTCTCATATAAATATCAAACACTTGTAAAATGTCAGAGCCAAAGAAAACTTTAGAGGTTACTCTGCTCCCTTAGTGAACCAAAAATAGATATTGATTTCCTACTATATGTTGGGCAGTGTTCTTCAGCATTGGCATATAGTAGTGATCAAGACAGAGAAAGTTCTAACACTCATGGAGCATATATACCTTAAAAACATTTTTAAAAATTATTGAGGTATATTAACATATAACCTATTAGTTTCAGGTACACAATATAATGCTTTGCTATTTGTATATTTTGCAAATGATCACCACAATAAGTCTAGTTAATATCCATTACTGTACATAGTTACAAAAATTTTTTTCTTGTCATGGGAACTTTAAGAACTATTCTCTTAGTAACTTTCAAACATGAAATACAGTATTATGAACTGTAGTCACGATGCTATACCTCATAACCCCATGACTTAACCTTATATATACTATTTTTTTATATATACATACTATATAATAAAGTTTAATTTATATATTAGGCACAGTAACAGATTAACAACAGTAATTAATAATAAAATAGAACAATTGTAACAATATACTATAATAAAAGTTAAGTGAATGTGGTCTCTCTGTATCTTAAAATATCTTAATTAGAGGGGCTCCTGGGTGGCTCAGTTTGTTGAGCGTCCGACTTTGGCTCAGGTCATGATCTCACAGTTCGTGGGTTTGAGCCCCATGTCGGGCTGTGTGCTGACAGCTTGGAGCCGGGAGCCTGCTTTGAGTTCTGTGTCTCCTTCTGTCTCTGCCCTTCCCCCGTTCACGCTGTGTCTCACTCTGTTTCTCAAAAATAAATAAATGCAAAGAAAAAATTAATATTAGATTGTATTCATCCTTCTTAAGATGATGATGTGAGATGAAAAAAATGCCCACATGATGAGATTAAGTGAGGTGAATGAAGTAGGCACTGTGACGTAATGTTAGGTTACTATCTGGAGCATCTGCTTCCAGACTTTGATTGACTGAGGGTAACTGAAATCAAAGAAAGTAAAACCACGGATAAGTGGGTTTACTGTAATTCTCATAACAGATGAGGGGAAAGAGCTTTAAGAAAGGAAGTAGGGGTGCCTTGTGGCTCAGTCAGTGAGGCATCTGACTTTGGCTCAGGTCATGGATCTCATGGTTTGTGAGTTTGAGTCCGCATCAGGCTCTGAGCTGTCAACACAGATTGGATTCTGTGTCTCCCTGTCCCTCTGCCCCTCCCCAGCTCATGCTCTGTCCCTCTCTTTCTCTCTCTCAAAAATAAATAAAGCATTAAAAAAATTTAAAGAAAGGAAGTAATTTCCCATAATATTTTTTATATAAATGAAGAATATAAGTGGAGCCCTTTGACATTCAGCCCTATTCTTTTCCCACCACAATACTTGTTATGTGCAACTCAGATATGACTATGGTTTTCTTAGATCTCTCCACTGTGTTTCTTGGCTTAATCCACTGCTGAGGCTCATTGACAGGGAGCACATTTATGTTTAAAATTGCAGAAAATAAATGATCTAATTGCCAATCTGCTTTACCCGTGTAGGATTTTCGTATGCTTCATTATGATATCATTTCCTTTCATTCCACATTATAAGATATTCACTAAAAATTAGGCAGCAGTATTTGGGCCGACATACATAAGAAAAATTTATCCCAGTTAGAGTATGAAACTGTCCCCTTGGGAAGGACACGTTATCCTCAGTTGAGCCAAAATTATATAGTGCAAATAATTACACATTTGCCTGACTAAAACCATTCACTATTTTAAAAATAATCTCTTTTACCAGCTGATGCTGAGCTCTGTGTTAAATCAGAGGCTTTATACTAAAAAATATGCTGTAGTGTGGGAAATACGGGGCTCCTCTGAAATGTCTCATTAAAAACAATTAAGAGGCTATTAGCTCTAGCACAAGAAAAATAATGCAACTATTAATCTTCATGCTTAAGTACTGACAGGTGGGAAAAAAACTACTGAAACCACAAGGATAGTTGTCTAAAAAGGAAAGGAAAATCCCCTTTCTTCTGCATTTTCATACACAATGTGTGCAGAATAATTTTGTTTTGCATACTTTCTTCCAAATATTTTAGAGTCATAGAAAGTAAAAAGTAAAACTTAGAACTTTAATTCACTTAATTTAGAATCATTGATTTCAAGCTGCCCATTTTACAAATGAGGCAACTAATATTCAGAAATGAGAGGGTCCTTCTCTCTCTCTCTCTTGCTCACTCTGTTTCTCTCTCTCTCTGCCTCTTGCTCACTTGTGCCCCTCTCATAAAAAAAGAAAAAAGAAAGAAAGAAATGAGTGGGGCTTCTCACGGTCATGTAACAGGTTGACAGTATGTCAGGATAACAATCAGCTCTGATGGTGTTCATAAGGCTCACTGCACGTCATTTCTCCTTGTCTCCTTAGAAAGTCTACGTTTTCTTCAGAAATCTGATCTCAGAATATCATAGTTTGTACTTCAGTAAAGGAAGAGATGCATAGAGATCTTCCAAGGAAATTAATGCTACTCAAAGTACAGATATTAGTTATTCTATTAATAATAACTTTTATCTCATGAGATAAAAAGATCATTAAGACCTTTCCTTGAAAAATAGTGAGTGGGGCACCTGGGTGGCTCAGTTAGTTAAGCATCCAGCTCTTAGTTTCAGCTCAGGTCATGATTTCACGGTTTATGAGTTCAAGCCCCACATTGGGCTCTGTGCTGACAGCATGGAGCCTGCCTGGGATTCTCTCTTTCCCTCTCTGTCTGCCCCTCCTCTGCACTCTCTGTCTCTCAAAATAAATAAACTTAAAAAAAATAAAAATAATTAAAAATAAAATAAAAACAAAATAGTGAGGAGAACACATGACACTTGGCCATCTCTGTGAAATGTATCCTGATTAGAATAAGCCTCGCTGACCCTCTTTTGTGCTACTAATTCTAGGTCTATATATTTCTGTTGTATTGTGATGATTGTACCAAATTATTAGACATTTCCTTGTGCCTAAGCATGAAAACGAAATTTCCATTTAAAAAATATTTTCAGAGGTGCCTGGATGGCTCAGTCGGTTGGGCATCCGAATTTGGCACAGGCCATGATCTCATGGTCCGTGGTGGGTTCGAGCCCTGTGTTGGGCTCTGTGCTGATGGCTCAGAGCGTGGAGCCTGCTTCAGGTGCTGTGTCTCCCTCTCTCTCTGCCCCTCCCCTGCTCATGCTCTGTCTCTGTCTCAAAAATAAATAAACATTAAAAATTTTTTTAAATCTTTTCAGGGGCCCCTGGGTGGCTCAGTCAGTTAAGTGTCTGACTTCCGCTCAGGTCATGATCTCCTGATTCATGGGTTCAAGCCCTGCATTGGGCTTTGTGCTGACAAGCTTGGAGCCTGGAGCCTGCTTTGGCTTCTATGTCTGCCTCTCTCTCTCTACCCCTCCCCTACTTGTGCTTACTCTCTCTCTCTGTCTTTCTCTCTCTCTCAAAAATAAATAAACATGAAAAAAAATTTTTAATATTTTCAAATAAATAAGCTTTAGCTCAAAAATTAACTGACACATTAACCATATTAACTGTCACTGCAGAGCAGCAGGATAAAAGAGCACTGATGCAGATACAGAGTATTATCAGTATTATAATTGCCTTTGGGCATCATGAATTAGAAAGAGATATAATTAATCAAGTGTTGTTTACAAAAGGTGCTTTTCTTTATCTTTTAGTTTTTTTTTTTTTAATTGAAAACAATGTATAGCCAGACAGGGAAAAAAAACAATCTGCTGATAAAACAGTCACAAATAGTGTGTAGTATTTCCTACGAGGCGACAGTTCACAATATTGTTGGGGAGGAAAATTTTTTATATACTCTTCAAGCTTCTTTTAGCTGTTATAATAGTTAAACTGACGTGAGACAGATTCAAAGGAGAAAAGAACCAAAGTTTAGTTTTTTTCTCACAAAGTCTCAATAATAAAACCAAGTCGCAAAGAAGTGACCAAAGCAGGCAGTTTAAGCAAAGAGACATAAATCTGTGAGAAATTGACAGGACAAAGAGAACTTATGTTCAGAAGCTTCAATGAATAAGGAATTCTAAACAGAATTTGGGCTGAGGTAGTAAGTTAATAAAAGTAACAAGGTTTGTTTATATAGTTTCCTCTGCTCTGAATTCCCTATCTCTGGTGATAAGGAAGTCTCTATCTCCTGATACTGGGAGGGTACTTTTCATATGAGAGATTTATTTCTTGCTTTTTGGAGACGAGAGGGGTGGTCAGGGTGTTCTTACACTGGTTGCTTCTTAAGTAACTTTAATACAAAATAATCAGTATGCTAAGGTGGCACATTTTCAAGTGGCCCTGTTCTTGGCCCCCACAATATTTAGACAGTGTTTGCTAATATACAATATTTCTCCATGTAATCATTTTTTTTATCTTTCAACAATCCTGTCAGACAGATAAAGCAGGCATTTATTATTCCCATTATACAGGTGAGGTAACTAATACAGACAATAATAAAGTGATTTGTCATAAATAAATAAAGAAGCTGAGACTTTTGTCTGGACCTTCTTCCCCTGCTCATATCACCTCTTTCTTTGGAGTGCCACAGGATTTAAGGCTTTAAACCAGAATCCCAGTATGTTAGATTTCTGTTCCTATAACAGCAAGGTTTAAATTAAACAGTATTAGATGAGGAGATCTTGACTCCAGTTCTAGTTTAACTTTGGGGAAAATCACCAAACTCTAGCGGTCACTGATCCTTTAAATGGGTGGCATCCATCAGGAAGTTTCTGGTAACTCTGTCACTAAGAGAGTTGAGTCACTTCACAAAGACTTTGTTTGACAGAAGTCTAATATTCATAACATGTAGTACACAATAAAGGAATGTATCCAAATCCCTATTTAAGCTGATGGATGTTACTCTGTTTTCTGAAGGGAATATTCTAGGCCTCATGTTAGAAAGTGAAGATGATTCCTACCAGGAGCACTAGAACCAGTAGAGCTGAGTGGACCTTTATTTTTCATCTCAAGTGTTTATAGAAGGGGAAACATAATATTCCTTTGTTCCATCAAAGCTTCACCATTGGTACACCTTGTGCATTGATGATCAATACAGAGGTTTCCCTGCCTCTCTTACACATTGTTAACAATAATAACAATAAATTGAACCAGTCCTATTTTGCTTCCTCTGGTTATGTTGCCATGATTGAAAAAGCATATTTGATGATGTTTTTATGAAAATGTCCATATGAATGCAAAGGTATATATGATATGTGCTGGATAGCTAGTTTATGCCAGCACACCCTGTATGCCTCCGTTAATCACTATCTTCAGAATGTAGAGATCCCATCCTCCCTCTATGTTCCCACCAAGCAGAATGTATAGAAGCATGTATTGTACAGTGTTTCAAGGTCAGGGACTCTGGGGGTGGCCAACCTAGAGCATATCCCTTATAACAAAGAGTGTCAGGATGGCAGGACTTGATGTCAGGAATGCTGGCCTTCTAAGGGGGAAGGACTACAGATAGTTGCTAGGATAAATTGCTATTCCATAAAGTCTTGCTGCATGTAGATCCCAGCAGGACATGCCTTGTCCAGTTGGCTGCTTCTGGACTCTCTGTCTGTCTGACTCTCTAGGTCTTTTCTTTGACTTCACTGGGCCACCCCCCACCCTTGGCTTAGAGTCTGCTGGGATGTAGCTATGCAAGGTAAAACTGAGAAGGTAAACTAGAATGCTGGATCACTCAACAGTGAACATGGGAAGATATAGGTGTTTAAGGTGTATATAAACACCTAGATGTATACACACAGACACACTGAGCATGCATTCTCAACTACCAATAATGGCTATTTGTTATGAGGAAGGGCAGGATGTATCAATAAGGTGTAATTATTAACATTTCTGTGTACAAGTCATTGTTGTATTTTTTTAACCATAGATATTCTGTCCTAACTGTATGTGTCTATATGCTGTAGTAAGATGATACACTGTAATTATTCTATTAGTTTAAGGCTAATTGTCTTGGTTTTTGAAAGCCGTTTGTGCTGAGGAAGCCCATTCAAGACAATAATACCAAGCAAAAGGAGCAAACCATTAAATGGGAAAAAATCAATATTAATATCCTCTAGTTTTTAGTGGCAGGTAAGCAGTGGTCAAAATGTTGGCCATATTGAACATTCATTAAGTTTAGGAAACTGAGCACTTATCCAGTAGGCATTACGTATGGAATTTAATATGAAAAGTATTTTTTACACATTATGGTTGATTTACCAAAGAAGAAAATCTTCTTCCTTGCCATACAAGTAATTAGAAATTTAGACTTATTGTTCCCCTACCCCTTCTCAGCCCCAAATGTAAGGGTCAAACAGGATGTGATTCAGAAGGAAACAAGGACAATTCCTATTTGGTTTTCTGGGCAGCCATCCAAGCAAGCTCTCTTCACTGCAGCTTTGAAGTATGACAACGAAATAGCTGCCCCAGGTGGTGTAGCAGCAAGATGCCTTCACACTGCAGGAGAATCTCATCAAGGAGAATCAGCTTGGTGAGAAATATTACTGAAGTGATTTGGAGTGATGGTGTTTCAGAAGGGAACTGCTAAATAGAATTCAAAAGATTACTTAGGTTGACAGTTGTGATGAAGAGAGTCTTTCCTTTGATAAAATCTCATCCTTCTCGTAGCCCTCCACTCCCATGTTTGTGATTTAGAAATTCAGTGTAGTTTATTTAATGTGTTTTTGGTAAGTTACATAAAATAGTATGCTATATTAAATTATATTTTGTATCTGAAAATTTTGTGAAATAAAGATAACTCTTTCTTTTTTTGTCTTGATATTTTAGTCACCAAAATGGAAATAATACAGTTTTTATTTTTTTAAAATTCTTTAAGTTTGTTTACTTATTTTGAGAGAAAGAGAGGGAGTGGGGGAGGGGCAGAGAGAGAGAGGGAGGGAGAGAATCCCAGACAGGCTCCATGCTGTCAGCACAGAGCCTGACATGGGGCTGATCTCACAAACCATGAGATCATGACCTGAGTCAAAATCAAGAGTCAGATGCTTAAACGACTGAGCCACCCAGGTGCCCTAACAATAAAGTTTTAATTTAGACTTCTATTAAAGAGAAGATTTATAAAACTAAGTCTATATTTTTGTAAAGTTTCAAAGGAAACAAGGCGTTTCGTATACACATGGAGTACTTTATTTGTGTGTAAGAAGATTCTTATAATCACCCTAACTAAATGTATCATCTGTATATCAACAAATATCTTGTTAGTGGTACAATAGATAAATATAATAATGATTTCATGTTTCTAAAGCAGATTTATTACATTGTGGAGAAGAATGCCATTAATATAAGAGATACATGGAAAGGAATATGAATGTTAAAACAATGTAAAATGAGAATTTACAGAGATCTGTATACTTCTGAATTGGTGAAACATGTTTCAATAAGTGGAGGATTATATCATCATGAGAAAGTCTAGCCTCACTTCAATCAGGGACCTCTAATATTTTTTTTTTCTGTGACTGAAAGTAGAGCTTGTTTTATCCCCTGTAAATTAATATTCTGTATCTAAAGGTGGAAACTCCCACACTGGGATTTACTAAAAGAAATTCTAATGATTTTAGTATGATTATTAAGAAACTTATGTATCTTACCTACTCAGAAGCTGCTTATGGATGGAAATTATCAATCTTTTCCCTTTTTCCTGAATATTATTGGAGAAATGATTCACTTATGGCCTCAGACCAAAATAGTTCCTTCTCTAAAACTTCACTCAAGGAACACTTTAGACATCTATGTCACCCCACCATTCCTAAAGTTTTATGATAAAGGACTGTATTATTTTGAGTTAAGCATCTCTACTCACTGGAATTACTGAGTAGATGTGCACTAGTTATTAAATGAGATAGATTTAAAGTATACATGCCAATTTCACATCTGTTCTTTCTTTGATAGATTAATTCTTGGGAGTATAGTCATTTGATTTTACAAAGTGACATTTTGAATACCACAGTGATTTTAAAGGGTGAGAGATTTGTGAATTAAAGGGTTGTTACTGCATGGGGAGCTGCCAGTTCCACCTTATGTCTAAGTTGGCTATGGTTAGAGGTGTTATAACTAAATGGATGATATAGAAAGGCTCCATGCCCTCTCAGGGACAATTCTTCTGTGAAGCCATCATGGCTCAGTGTTTTATTTTTAATTTTGTAAGTGAAGAAAATTGATTTGTAGGCTCCCTCAACTTTTAGAGATTGATTCACTTTAATCAAAATTACTTGAAATTGAGAGAAACCAAATATATATGGCAAAATTAATTTTTCATTGACTCCAAGATTCTTTTTTTGGCATTTAAGATTTGGTATTCAAAGTACATGGGAAATAAGAATAGTCCTCATAATAACTTTTTGAGTGTGGATTAGAGTATTTGGATGGTGATGGCTTGAAGATAGTCCTTCTAGGTTTGAGAAATTGAGAAGAATCAAACCAGTCAAAATATATAGATACTTTTTTGAAGTGCACATATTTTATTATGTACATTTCTACCTATTATTTTTTGTTTTATTATGGTTAAAAATGATTTGACATGGCTAACTACATGTGATGTAAAATGAGGCAAAATTTTAAGTACCTCATTCAATTGTAACCACTTGATAGCTATAAATAAATAAAATCTGTCTCTAACATGTGTGTGAATGTAAGCAAATGTATATGAGTGCACACACACAGACACACCTACACTATATATATACATGCATACATACATGCATTTGTCAAAACCACTATGAAATACTCCCATCTAGTTCATCAGGGAGACATGATGTTCACCTTGCTTGCTTGTTTGACTCTAGCTCATGGTATAAGATTAGGGATTAGACTGAAACTCAACTTCCAAGAGCATCTAATTCCCTGGTCCTGAATAAGTCAACTCCAGATTGAGGTATTTGTTTTTTAAATTGTTAAAGATTGAGCTGGTACACCTGATAGGGGATCTGTGAAAAAATTCTACACTCTAAAGAATGACATGCATATACTAAAGAAAGAACAAGAGCATTTATTTGTAGATTTATACTAGGAAACAAATCAATTTAACAGTTTCTGGTTTTTACTCTCAATATAATTCAATAAAACATAGAATCTATGAAATAAATCCAAAGATGAGATAAAACAACAATCAAAGAAAACAGACTGAGATGAAAAGGCAGCTAGATTAAAGGCGGAAATAGAGAACCACATGAGATAAGAAACAGTGTGAAGAAACTGAAATTGCTATTGTAAAGGCATTTAGTAACCCTGGGTGAAAATGTCATCTGGCTAGAAGAATCTAATAGATTTTGCTCAACTATTTTCTCTAAAATAATTCATAAATAAAAGACTTTCACAGTATTGAAAATAAAGATTGATAGAAAACTAAGCAAGGAGAAAATAATTAAGAGAGATTTTTACTGCAGTTAAAAAATTGCCACATAGATTTCTGCTCCAACTTGCCTCAGGACCTTTGCATTTGCTTTTTCTTCTGCTTAGAATATTCACTCCACTCACTTTTAGCAACTCAGTGGGTTGACGCCTGTTGATTCTTCATATCTGTCTCCAAATGTCACATCCTCAGAGAAGCCTTTGCTGAAGGCTAGATTATGTCAGATTCTTTTTTTTTTCTTTTTCTCTCTTGACAATATACTAGCCCACTAGAATGAAAGCTATTTCATGGGATTAGGAAATTTGTCTTTCTTCACTGATCTATCTGCAAAATCTGGAAAAGCAGTTGGACAGAGAAGGTACTCAATGAATATTTTTGACTAAATTAATTATTAAATGTCGTTCGTCAGAATCTGTTATAATTTTTTTTGTCTGTGTGTTTTATTTTCTATTTCCTTATTTGATCAATTAGCTCCACGAGGCTGGGGACATGCACTCTGTGTGTATTTTGGTCACCACTGTATGGGGGAACAAAGCAGAACACTTGGTACATACTAGACAATTAAATATTTGTGGAATATTTACTGGGCATTGAACCAGCACTATAGACAAAGGCAGAAATATGTAAAGCTCTAGTAACACTGACCACTAGGAATTATAGCTATTCAAGGGTACTATATAGTTATGTTTTGAAGAAAAAAGGAAGGCACTACTACCAAAGAGCAGACATATCCTGCATGGAGGGCTAATGGAAACTTGGAGGTGTGCATTTTAATCTCCTCTCCACTTAGGGTCTGTGGATGGCATTTAACACTCACATCAGTTAGAGTGAGATGAAATCATTCCATTAACCAGTCTGTTAACAAATCCAAGTTTTTGCAGTTTCCACGTTGTCTGAGGATATTGAAAGGTTATTTGGAAGGGCCAGTTGAAATCTAGAGAACAAGAGAGGAATATTGAGAGGTACAGAATTCCTCTGAAAATACCTTATAATACAGAAGAAATTTTTGGAAGGTTTTTGACCTCAGAATAATACATGAAGATATGGAACTCCATGGATTAGGAGCAGTCTTGAGGAAAGAATAGCTTGAGATAAAAGGCAACTAGATATTATACAGAATGGAAATGGATGAGATAGGAAAGGTTATTGAAGAAACGAAAATGCTGTATTAGAACTAAGTCAGCCAGTGCCTGGGTGGGTCAGTCTGTTAAGTGTCCGACTTTGGCTCAGGTCGTGATCTCACGGTCTGTGACTTTGAGCCCTTCAGATTTTGTGTCTCCCTCTCTCTCTGCCCCTCCCCCAGCTCACGCTCTGCCTCTCTCTCTGTCCCTCTGTGTCTTTGTCTCTCTCTCTCAAAAATGAAAATAAACATTAAAAAAAAAAGAAGTCAGCACTGGACATAGTAAAAATCATAATTTATTCTGAAGGCATATATATCAGTAACATGAGATACAAATTTGAGAATATCTTCTAAAATATTCTATAAAGATAAGATCAGTTAAATTATGA
Organism: Prionailurus bengalensis; assembly: GCF_016509475.1. NCBI lineage: Eukaryota > Metazoa > Chordata > Mammalia > Carnivora > Felidae > Prionailurus > Prionailurus bengalensis. Next base: position 77,059,986 of record NC_057350.1, on the reverse strand, counting down.
GAAAGAAAATGATAATTGTGGAAATTTTACATTGTAATGCTAACACCCAGATTTGGGACATTTTGAAATAATGACTGGAATAAATGGATCAGAAACAATAGCAGAAGAACATTTCTTTGACATATGACATGACAATGCAAATATAAAAGAACATAATGTCTTTAGGGGTAGACAATGGGAAAGATATTAGCACCAAAGTATCTTTAGGCAAAACATTTTAACTACATTGATAATTTAAAAGGCTAAAAAATGAAAAATATAACATGTACTTTGACTTTCAGCAATAAATACTGAAAGAAAATGTCCATTTTGAGGGAAATTATTATCATCCAAGACTTGTACACACTGCCAAGTCATTTTTGCTTTATGAAGAAAACAGAAGACTCAAAAATGTATTGGCTCAGAAAATACATCACCTGTATATCCTTCTTCTTCTTTTTAAAAATTTTTAATGCTTATTTTTGAGAGAGAGAGAGAGAGAGAGAGAATCCGAAGCAGGCTTCAGGCTCTGCATTGTCAGCACAGAGCCCGACGACATGGGGCTCGAACCCAGGAACTGAACCATAAAATCATGACCTGAGCTGAAATCAGATGCCCAACAGACTGAGCCACCCAGGCGTCCCTATCCTTTTTCTTAACGAAAAAGACCACAAACTTTTGAAAATGTATTCTAAACAACTGATCAAGCAAATTTAAGAGCCAGATACAGGGACACTTCTGGCATAAATTCTAATTATGATGGTGAGTATACATGCAAAGATTAACTACAGGAACAAAACATCATGTAATTTAAAAAACACATTATTTTAACAAATATTTAAAACTGAATGAGGGTTGGGGCGCCTGGGTGGCTCAGTCGGTTAAACATCAACTTCAGCTCAGGTCATGATTTGCGGTTCAGGAGTTTGAGCCCTGTGATAGGCTGTGTGCTGACAGCTCAGAGCCTGGAGCCTGCTTCAGATTCTGTGTCTCCCTTTCTGTCTCTCCCCCGCTCATTCCCCCTCCTCCCCCCTCAAAAATAAGTAAAGCATTATTTTTTTTTAAACTGAATGAGGGTGAAGAAGAAATGACCATTATCATCAACCAATTGCTGAAATAAAGGAGAGCTAAAAAAAAACAAACTCATACATACTTGATTCTGCTGAGCTTCACTGTTATCCAGCAAATGCATAGATAATGTTAATGATTTTTTAATCCTGTCCCATGTTTTTTCACATATGAACTCATTTTATAAGAAATATTGCTTGGATAGTATTTTTTTTAGAGAAATGTAATCAAACTTTTAGCAGATATAAGTAGGATGTATACCTTCCAAAAACTACAGGAGATAAGACAAAAAGAAAACACAAAGGAATAGTAAGAATGTGTAAACAAATAGGAAGAAGAGGACACAATAGCATAAATAAAAGCTAAGTATTTATTTCAAAATATAAATGAAAATGAAGTTAATCTTAAAATAAAAGCAAAGACTATCAAATTGGATTAAACTATTTGTGGTTTACATGTGTCATGCCAAAATGAAAGTTTTATGAATATGGTATGTAAAACTTGGGCAGTATCTCAAAGCAAGCATTGAATGTAAGGGATAATGATATTAACATGAAAAAGACCAATTCAGAGCAAAAGCTCTCATGACAAAGACCGTCATCTTACATTAATAAAAGGTGTAATTAGCAATGAAGACTTATCCAAGAAGCCTAACATTTCACAATTCAACCAAGGCAAATGTTTTTTCTTTCTCTTTTCTTCTTTTTTTTTAAGTTTATTTATTTTGAGAGAGAGGGAGAGAGAGCATGAGCTGGGGAGGGGCAGAGATAGAAGGAGAGACATAATCCCAAGCAGGTTGTGAGCTATCAGTGAGGAGCCCGATGCCAGAGCTGGAACTCTTGAACTGTGAGATCATCTGAGCTGGGATCAAGAGTCGGACTCTTAACCAACTGAGCCACCTACGGGCCCCTAAAAGCAAATGGTTTTTCAACACAAAATGAAAGTCTTGGCACACATTTACTTGTAGTTTCTCTACACTTATGCTAGGACTTCCTACAACTGTAAGTAATCCAGACTCTGATTGACTTCTTATCACCATAATATTAGAACTTCTTTTCCTTTAACTCAAACTCTCCCTAATCTCTTAATCTTCCAAACATTACCACAATATCCTCTGGGCCCTATGTTTTTGGTAACCAACTTTGCTACTTCTTGCCATTCACTGAAAATAGTCTCTCTTCTAAGAACACTATTTCCACTGCATCTGTCTTAAACAGATGGTGCTCATTTCTCTCACACCCCATACCAACCAGGGTAAGGAAGTGGTATCTGCATGTTCCTACAAGCACAGTGGTTTTTCTAGGCCATTGCTATTTTACTCATTTAAAAACACTGTTCCTGTGAAGCATGGCCTTCAAGTCTTCTGTCTTCTGCCTGTCGTTATTACTACCACCTAGTCACTGCTACATTTGACCAAATCATTGGTCAAGTCAATGCCAAGTAGATTGTCATTCATCCTAGATTCCAATGCTGAGCCCTTCAATGATTTGTTTGTCGGATCCTCAACTCCATGTTCATCCTTTGTTTTTACCTGTAACACATTCACTCCAGAGCCATCCATATGTCATCTTCTTACTTGCTATATTCTAAATTGGATTAAAACCTTTACAGGCGCTAAAGTTAAAATACTTCCCCTCATACTCCACCATATGCAATTCAAAATAAACACAATTTTAAATCATAAAATAAACTTAAAGCATCCAGAAAATTTTTGATTTTTTTTCCCTTCATAAGTACTTCCATGATTTTACTCATAATATGTGCTAAGTCTCCACATCGGGTAATTCAGCACTGATTAGATTATACCACTCCTGGATAATGTGGAGAAAATCACGCCAACTTCAAATAGGTGCCTATTACAGTTACATTGCTGTATAATAAATTATGAAATTTCAACATCGTAATACCACTATTTTATTATGCTCATAAATTCTGTAGGTCAGGCATTCAGACAAAGCATATTAGAATGGCTTATCTCCATTCTTTAATACCTAGGACCTCAGTAGGAAAATAACCTACGGGATTATTTTACTGTTAGGCACTGGAATCATATGGAGACACTTTCACATCTATGTCTGGTGATTAACACTAGCTATTGACTAGAGCTTTTAGCCAGGGAATCTATAAACTGTTTTTGTGTGTGTGTGTGTGTGTGTGTAGTCTGGGCTTCCTCACAGCATGGAAACCTCCAAGAAGAACTTATTCCACAGTAGATCAGTATTCAAAAAGTGCCATAGCTACCAAAGCAGAATCTATATATTATTTGTTCTGGCCTATCCTTGGAAGTCACACAGTATCATCTGATATATTACTTACAGGTGAGTCATAAGTTTGTCCATATTCAATGAAGAGACAAAAGTCCTATCTCTTGATGGGAGAATATGCACCATGAAAAACAAAAACAAACAAACCAGCCATTTCAATGCTATTCTAAATGTGTAGACCCCTTTCTTAAATGGACCTGTAACAGTGTCTTAAACATTATTTAGGGTGACTGATTAAAAAATTTCCCACTGTCTTAAAATTCCTATATTGCCTTCAGTAGCCAGAATACTACAGTGTTCCCCCACCAATATTCTATACATTTGTGTAATTGATACCTTTGAATGTGGTAGGACCTGTAACTTGCTTCTAAACAATAGGGTATAGCCAAGATGAGGGCTTTTCCAGATGGAATTAAAGTCCCTAATCAGTTAACTTTACATTAATAAAAAGGGGAATTATCCTTGTAAGTCTCATATAATCAGGTTAGCCCATTAAAAGAGAGTTTAAAGATCAGAGAGATTTTCCTGATTGCTTTGAAGAAGTTAAGTATCCATGAGTTGCAGAAGTAATAAAATGAATTTGCTAACCCCTTGAATTAGCCTGGAAGTAGAGTCTTCCCCAGGAAGGCCTCTAAATGAGAACATAGGTTGGCCAACACCTTGATTTCAGCCTAGTGAGATCTAGGGACCAGCTAAGCTATGCCTAACTCATAGAAACTTTGAGATAATAAATGTATATTGTTTTAAACTATTAAATTTGTGGATATTTGTTGCAGAGCAATAGAAAACTAATGTATTGCCGTAACTCAGTGGCTCTCAGACAATATTCTTCCTTCCTTTTTCCATAAAATAGAAACCTTCCAGCAGGAATTCACTTATCTCTGATTACATCTGAAACTTACTTTTCTATCACAACAGAACTTTGTTTCCTTTCCTTCTATGAACATAGAAGTGCTTCCTTCCTTCATTTGATTAATTTCCTGAAGTAGAAATTATAACACTCCTATTCCCTCAACATAATGAAATAATATTAGAAGTTATAATAAAACAATAACCAAAAGGTAAAAAGTTTGTCATCTTGGGATTTACAAAATTTCCAGTAATGTTGGGAATTATATTGATTCCCTATGTGAAACAATATAAAGTGAAGTATATAATTTGGAAATATCTGTTTCCAGCTATGAGAGCGTAGTTTGTAGTAGACCAACATGCATGCCAAGAATAACTAGAAAAACATCAACTGTGTGAACAGATTCCCCAGTTTCAGAGACATCCAGGTTTTAAAGGGTCATGAATCTTATAAGAAGGGATTTTACTAATGTGAGCCCAGTAAAGACACATTAGTAAAGACTCACTTTACTAATGTGAGTCTCTTTGTCACTGGTTAAATCTAAAACTGTAGGTAGTGACAGTCTATGAAACTGGAGAGAGGGTGCCGGATTAGAGACTGAGGAGGAAACAGAGACCTCTGTTATTTTGTTAGACTAGAGACAGAAATTGTCAGCATTTAGGAACCAAGAATTTGGAGACAAAAATGTATGTAGAAATGAGCCTAAAATTCTGAGCTATATTTTTCTTTGAGGATTTGTCACTTAAACTGTACTGGCCAGTAGAATATAAAGCCATGGAGAAATAGAAAACTCAGAAGAGCTTTTGGAAGCCTTTATCTGCTAAGGGAACACTATCTGGAGTTCTGGCCTTACCAAATTTGAGGATCCTGGAAAAAAATCCCACCCATATGCTCTGATCATTCTTGGAAGACTACACATTAGCAGTGGGTAATAAACCCAAGGTATTCAAAATCATAAAAACTAGAAATCATACTTCAACCTAATAAGTGATGGAGTTGAAGAGAGATGCTCCTGTTCTAGCAACAAGGGAAAACTGCCATGGAGGAATTCTGTACAATTTTTCATGCATATTGTCTGGAATTCAGTGAAAGGTTGCCAGGCATGTCAAGGAAATGGACCAAAAGTAATAAAAATAGACAACAGAAACAGATTATCTGTAGAAGTTATCAGATAACTATTTTATAATAGCTGTGATTAATATGTTCAAGGAAATAGATGGTAAGATAGAAACATTTGCCAGAAAACTGAAGGTTCTTAAAAGAAACAAATAGAAATTACAGACTTAAAAATGCATTTCAATACATGTGTTGAAAGTAGTAATTCAATAGTAAGGACATTCTTTTTTTTTAAGATTATTTATTTATTTTGATGGGGCGCCTGGGTGGCGCAGTCGGTTAAGCGTCCGGCTTCAGCCAGGTCACGATCTCGCGGTCGGCGAGTTCGAGCCCCGCGTCAGGCTCTGGGCTGATGGCTCAGAGCCTGGAGCCTGTTTCCGATTCTGTGTCTCCCTCTCTCTCTGCCCCTCCCCCATTCATGCTCTGTCTCTCTCTGTCCCAAAAATAAATAAACGTTGAAAAAAAAATTTATTTTGAGAGAGAGACAACCTATGTGGGCGAGCAGGGGAGGGGCAGACAGAGAGGGAGAGAGAGAATCGCAAGCAGGCCTCATGCTGTTAGCACAGAGCCCTATGTGAGGCTCACAAACCCATGAACTGTGAAATCATGACCTGATCTGAAATCTAGTGTTGGACACTTAACTGACAGAGCCACTGAGGTGCCCCAATAGTAGAACATTCTTAATGAGAAGATTGTTAATATAGGTAAGTACTGTCCAAAATGGTGGACACTAGACACATGTGCCTATTGAGCACTTTGGAAAGTGGTAATTCCAAATTAAGATGTGCTGTTAGAATAAGGTATACATTGGATTTCAAAGACTTGGTACATAACATAAAATATCTTATTGTTATATTGTTAAATATTAAAGTGAAACTGCTTCAGGCTAAATAAAATATATTACCAAAATTCTTTCAACTGTTTCTTTTTTAATTTTTAAAATGTAGGTATAAGAGAGTTTAAAACTACATATGTGACTTGCATTAATTTCTGTTGGATAACACTTTTAGAAAGTAGATTTATAGAAAGTAACTAAATTGATGCAAACAGAGAGAAAAGAATATAAAAAACATTAAAAAAGTATAAACATATATAGGACATGAAATAAATGTCAAAATGTGTGTAATTGGAAATCCCAGAAGAGGAAGAGAGAGAGACAGTGGTGCAGATGCAATGATTTAAATAGATAATAACAGAATTTCCCAAAACTGGTGAAAGAAATTAATAGACTCAAGAGTTCCAATAAACCTCTAATAAGAAAGAGAAATGAAGAGATCAATTGGGAAATTTCATAATGGTAGAAGATTAAATCCACAAGAAAGATATAACAGTTTTAAATATTATAGACTTAAAAAGGTAGCTTCATAAAATGGACAGAAATAAAAGTTGAAATAGACATACCAACAATCAGTAGAAGATTTTAAGACCTCCATTAATAACAGACAAATAATTATAAGAATAGGGACATACTGAAAAATACAATAAAAAATGCCAGCATTGCCTCCAGGTTCAAAATGATTTCTGCCAACTAAACTCCAATTTAGCATTTCCAAAGTTTTCTCAAAAATTTCCATTATAGGTGCAAGAAAAGAAGAAACTAACATAATTTCCATAAGTTGGATGCATGATGCCAGCTTCAAGGCAGAATTAACACAAAATATGAAGCAGAGCTTGAAAATTCCTACCAAACTTCAGTGCATGGTCTAACTCAATGGCTTCTTCAAACTGAAACCTGACAAATGGTATGAAGATAATAGACAACCTTTCTGAAGGTTTCAATAGAGCCAGTATGATGACACATAAAACCAGGATTCTGTTTCTCCTTTTGCCACTATTAAGCTACTCTGTTATGGGCTAGGGATCACTTCTGCATTTTACATTAAGAGGAAAAAAGTAAAAGTACTGCAAGACAAATTTGTAATGCTCCTCTTCTCTTCCCTCCTCCCTGCGTATATAGTTTACAAAAGTCTACTTGAAGTAAATATATTTGTCCCTGGGGAATATATCTTTAAGGCTGAAATTCAGGGTCTTGGATATCCCAAGAAGAGCAGAGGCCTTTTTAGGAGTTTCTCAACACCATGTGAGGTGCCTCTGCCAATGACTTTTAAGTATGCCTGCCTCAAAAACAGGAAAGTTAGGGGCACCTGGGTGGCTCAGTTGGTTAAGCCTCCAACTTAGGCTCAGGTCATGATCTCATGATTTGTAGGTTCGAACCCCATGTCGGGTTCTGTGCTGACAGCTCAGAGCCTGGAGCCTGCTTTGGATTGTGTGTTTCCCTCTCTCTCTCTCTGCCCCTCTCCCACTCATGCTCTGGTTCTCTATCTCTCTCTCAAAAAGAACTAAACATTAAAAAAAAAAAAAAAAAAGAAGGTTACTCCCGGCAAACTGATCTACTGTAACATTGATCATTCTTGTTATATATTTGGTTAATGACTTAGAAATATTTTTATTTTTTAATACATTGTGGTATAGATTCTTATTATTTTCATCACTTTTATATAGTTACTTTTATTTTTTCAGTTGCTTTGAATGCTTTGCATTGTACTGACTGAGTTAATATTAATGTTCTCTAAAATTATTTCTCTTGCCTTTTGGTCTGCAAAGACTCTGAGTTTCCTTGGGCAGGGTTCATATCGGAATCACCCCTGTTTCTTCATTGCTTAGCATAGTGTCTGACAGTAACAAATATTCAGGGGCTGTTTGAATAATACATAAATTATATGTTGTGATGATTGACTCTAACATAATCCATTGCTGTTAATGCCACATAAGAGTTTTGGTCACTCTGTGGACTGTTAATATTAAGATTAAACCTCAAATAGGTTTTTTATTGATAATATTTTTTTATTATAGGCCTTTAAGAATGCATATTTATGTCAAGGGGAAAAGACTCACAAATTTCAAAACATTGGTTAATATCAAAGCAGTTGGCTGCTTGACATTAACATATTTTAGGCAGATTATCTTAGTAGTATATTGTCATATTCTAGACTCTCTTCAAGGAAAACATTTAATTTATTGTGGAATCCAAGAGAATCTTTGCATATACCAACAGATGTTTAAGTGCCGATGGAAAAAATATATTGGGAGTATTTTTAGATGTAATTAACATAGCACATGCTATAACTAATTTGTACCTTTAAAAATTGCTTGCAGTAGTTTTCTTCTTTACAAATTGACCTTGAATAACACAATTTTTGTGGGTGGTATAAAAACTTCTGAATTAGGAGCAGATTTAATCTTGGGTTTTTCTACAGATGTTTGTGTGTGTGTGTGTGTGTGTGTGTATTCTCTTTGCTGTATAAAAAAGCAGTTTTCAGAAATCAAGACAATGTATCCAGGACCAATTTAGAGTCAAAGAAAAGTTTTAGATCTTTTAGGCAATTTATCAGGTAATCAATTTTTAAGTCAATTAATTATTACTTTTAAGCAAAGTAAGCATTACAGTTCTCACTGATGGCACTAGTATACTGGAAAAAATAATTTCTTATATAAATACAAGTTATTGTTATTCTAGTTTATCATATGTGCTTAAATATAATTGCTGTCTTATATTGTAATAGGAGGACTATTCTAGGAGCTAAAATTCAATACATTCTATTGTGTTGTCCCAGATATCTAAATGCCATTCTATTTATGTGGTCTAGTAAAAAGAAATTCATGTAAAACAGGTTGATTCCCTAGGAAACTGACTGGTGCTTAACATATGCATTCTTCCCTTCATTGAACAAGCATTTACTGAGTTCCTGTCATATGCCAAACAGTATTCTGGGCACTGTGGGTCTAAGGCTAGTAAGACAAAAATCTCTAATATTGAAGTTCCAAAATAACGAGGATAGGAGAAACAAAACTGAAAAGATGATTGTACTATAAGGTGGAAACTGTAATGATAGAGAGAGAGATGGGCAGAGTATTATGGAAGCACAGAGATCAAATAGCTAATCCAAACTTGGTGATCATAGCTAGGAAGGGAATTTTGGAGAAGGTAATTCTTAAAAAAGCCTTAAGCAGTAAGTGAAAGATTATGAATAGGAGGGGTGCCCTGGTGGCTCGGGTCATGATCTCATGGTTCGTGAGTTTGAGCCCCATGTAGGGCTCTGTGCTGAAAGCTCAGAGCCTGAAGCCTGTTTTGGATTCTGTGTCTCCTTCTCTCTGCCCCTCACTCTCTCACACTCTATCTCTCTTCAAAAGTAAGTAAACATTAAAAAATTTTAAAAATAAATTAAAAAATATTATGAATTCGAGAAGAAGTATGTTCCAGGAAGAAGAATAGTATAAGCAGTGGCAGACAGGCAAGAAACAGAATTTGTGCAAAGAATAGTATGTAACACATGTGTTGAAGGGTATTACACAAAGCAGAGAGAAACTAGTAATGAGGCTAACAATAGGCAGGGCCAGATCAAGAATAACCTACAAGGGATCCTGGGAAGATGGCGGCATAGGACGCTAGGCTTACCGTACATAATGCTGATCACTTAGATTCCACCTACACTGCCTAAATAACTCAGAAAACCGCCAGAAGACTAGCAGAACAGAGTCTCCAGAGCCAAGTGCAGACGAGAGGCCCAAGGAAGAGGGTAGGAAGGGTGGAGAGGCGGTGTGCGCTCCATGGACTGGCAGGAGGGAGCCGGGAGGGAGGGGCGGCCCGCCGGCCAAGCAGAGCCCCCGAGTCTGGCTTGCAAAAGCAGAGGGGCTGGGTGGAGTGTGTTCTGACAGCAAGAGGGACTTGACATCTGGAAGGTTATATGCTAACAGCTCTGCTCAGAGAACGGGAGGGCTGGAGGACAACGGGAGGGAGAGTTGTTGAGCACTGGACGACAGAACTCAGCTTGGTGGGGAACAAAGGTGCTTGCCAGCGCCATCTCCCTCGCCCATCCCCCAGCCAAAATCCCAAAGGGAACCAGTTCCTGCCAGGGAACTTGCTTGCACCTCGCAAACACACAACGCTGTGCTTCTGCGGATCCATCCCTCCTGCAGGTCTGACTCCCTCCCGGTGCCTCAGGGCCCCTCCCAAAGTGGATCTCTGAAGGAAAGCGAGCTGAGCCTGCCCCTCCTGCCCCTGTGCACTTTTCCGATCCACCTCAGCTAATACGCCAGATCCCCAGCACCACAAGCCTGGCAGTGTGCAAGTAGCCTAGATGGGACACGCCACCCCACAGTGAATCCCGCCCCTAGGAGAGGGGAAGAGAAGGCACACACCAGTCTGACTGTGGCCCCAGCGGTGGGCTGGGGGCAGACATCAGGTGTGACTGCGGCCCCTCCCTCCAATGCAAGTTATTCAAGACAGCACAGGGGAAGTGCCCCCCCAGTACCGCACCACTCCAGGGACTATCCAAAATGATGAAACGGAAATTCCCCACAGAAAAACATCCAGGAAATAACAACAGCTAACGAACTGATCAAAAATGATTTAAACAATATAACAGAAAGTGAATTTAGAATAATAGTCATAAAATTAATCGCTGGGCTTAAAAACAGTATAAAGGACAGCAGAGAATCTCTTGCTACAGAGATCAAGGGACTAAGGAACAGTCAGGAGGAGCTAAAAAATGCTATCAACGAGCTGCAAAATAAAATGGAGACAACTACGGCTCGGATTGAAGAGGCAGAGGAGAGAATAGGTGAACTAGAAGATAAAATTATGGAAAAAGAAGAAGCTGAGAAAAAGAGAGATAAAAAAATCCAGGAGTATGAGGGGAAAATTAGAGAACTAAGTGATGCACTAAAGAGAAATAATATACGCATAATTGGTATTCCAGAGGAGGAAGAGAGAGGGAAAGGTGCTGAAGGGGTACTTGAAGAAATAATAGCTGAGAACTTCCCAGATCTGGGGAAGGAAAAAGGCATTGAAATCCAAGAGGCACAGAGAACTCCCTTCAGACGTAACTTGAATCGATCTTCTGCACGACATATCATAGTGAAACTGGCAAAATACAAGGATAAAGAGAAAATTCTGAAAGCAGCTAGAGATAAACGTGCTCTAACATATAAAGGAGACCTATAAGACTCGTGACCAATCTCTCTACTGAACCTTGGCAGGCCAGAAAGGAATGGCAGGAGATCTTCAATGTGATGAACAGAAAAAATATGCAGCCGAGAATCCTTTATCCAGCAAGTCTGTCATTTAGAATAGAAGGAGAGATAAAGGTCTTCCCAAACAAACAAAAACTGAAGGAATTCGTCACCACTAAACCAGCCCTACAAGAGATCCTAAGGGGGATCCTGTGAGACAAAGTACCAGAGACATCGCTACAAGCATGAAACCTATGGACATCACAATGACTCTAAACCCATATCTTTCTATAATAACACTGAATGTAAATGGACTAAATGTGCCAACCAAAAGACATAGGGTATCAGAATGGATAAAAAAACAAGACCCATCTATTTGCTGTCTACAAAAGATTCATTTCAGACCTGAGGACACCTTTAGATTGAGAGTGAGGGGATGGAGAACTATTTATCATGCCACTGGAAGTCAAAAGAAAGCTGGAGTAGCCATACTTATATCAGACAAACTAGACTTTAAATTAAAGGCTGTAACAAGAGATGAAGAAGGGCATTATATAATAATCACAGGGTCTATCCATCAGGAAGAGCTAACAATTATAAATGTCTATGTGCCAAATACAGGAGCCCCCAAATATATAAAACAATTACTCAAACATAAGCAACCTTATTGATAAGAATGTGGTAATTGCAGGGGACTTTAACACCCCACTTACAGAAATGGATAGATCATCTAGAAACACACGGTCAATAAAGAAACAAGGGCCCTGAATGAGACATTGGATCAGATGGACTTGACAGATATTTTTAGAACTCTGCATCCCAAAGCAACAGAATATACTTTCTTCTCGAGTGCACATGGAACATTCTCCAAGATAGATCACATACTGGGTCACAAAACAGCCCTTCATAAGTATACAAGAATTGAAATTATACCATGCATACTTTCAGACCACAATGCTATGAAGCTTGAAATCAACCACAGGAAAAAGTCTGGAAAACCTCCAAAAGCATGGAGGTTAAAGAACACCCTACTAAAGAATGAGTGGGTCAACCAGGCAATTAGAGAAGAAATTAAAAAAATATATGGAAACAAACGAAAATGAAAATACAACAATCCAAACTCTTTGGGATGCAGCGAAGGCAGTCCTGAGAGGAAAATACATTGCAATCCAGGCCTATCTCAAGAAACAAGAAAAATCCCAAATACAAAATCTAACAGCACACCTAAAGGAAATAGAAGCAGAACAGCAAAGACAGCCTAAACCCAGCAGAAGAAGAGAAATAATAAAGATCAGAGCAGAAATAAACAATATAGAAACTAAAAAAGCTGTAGGGTAGATCAATGAAACCAAAAGTTGTTTTTTTGAAAAAATAAACAAAATTGATAAACCTCTAGCCAGGCTTCTCAAAAAGAAAAGGGAGATGACCCAAATAGATAAAATCATGAATGAAAATGGAATTATTACAACCAATCCCTCAGAGATACAAGCAATTATCAGGGAATACTATGAAAAATTATATGCCAACAAATTGGACAACCTGGAAGAAATGGACAAATTCCTAAACACCCACACTCTTCCAAAACTCAATCAGGAGGAAATAGAAAGCTTGAACAGACCCATAACCAGCGAAGAAATTGAATCGGTTATCAAAAATCTCCCAACAAATAAGAGTCCAGGACCAGATGGCTTCCCAGGGGAGTTCTACCAGACGTTTAAAGCAGAGATAATACCTATCCTTCTCAAGCTATTCCAAGAAATAGAAAGGGAAGGAAAACTTCCAGACTCATTCTATGAAGCCAGTATTACTTTGATTCCCAAATCAGACAGAGTCCCAGTAAAAAAAGAGAACTACAGGCCAATATCCCTGATGAATATGGATGCAAAAATTCTCAATAAGATACTAGCAAATCGAATTCAACAGCATATAAAAAGAATTATTCACCATGATCAAGTGGGATTCATTCCTGGGATGCAGGGCTGGTTCAACATTAGAAATCAATAAACGTGATACATCACAGTAGTAAAAGAAAAGATAAGAACCATATGATCCTGTCAATCGATGCAGAAAAGGCCTTTGACAAAATCCAGCACCCTTTCTTAATAAAAACCCTTGAGAAAGTCGGGATAGAAGGAACATACTTAAAGATCATAAAAGCCATTTATGAAAAGCCCACAGCTAACATCATCCTCAACGGGGAAAAACTGAGAGCTTTTTCCCTGAGATCAGGAAACATGACAGGGATGCCCACTCTCACCGCTGTTGTTTAACATAGTGTTGGAAGTTCTAGCATCAGCAATCAGACAACAAAAGGAAATCAAAGGCATCAAAATTGGCAAAGATGAAATCAAGCTTTCACCACTGGCAGATGACATGATACTATACATGGAAAATCCGATAGACTCCAGCAAAAGTCTGCTAGAACTGATACATGAATTTAGCAAAGTTGCAGGATACAAAATCAATGTACAGAAATCAGTTGCATTCTTATACACTAACAATGAAGCAACAGAAAGACAAATAAAGAAACTGATCCCATTCACAATTGCACCAAGAAGCATAAAATACCTAGGAATAAATCTAACCAAAGATGTAAAAGATCTGTATGCTGAAAACTATAGAAAGCTTATGAAGAAAATTGAAGATATAAAGAAATGGAAAGACATTCCCTGCTCATGGATTGGAAGAATAAATATTGTCAAAATGTCAATACTACCCAAAGCTATCTACACATTCAATGCAATCCCAATCAAAATTGCACCAGCATTCTTCTCGAAACTAGAACAAGCAATCCTAAAATTCATATGGAACCACAAAAGGCCCCGAATAGCCAAAGTAATTTTGAAGAAGAAGACCAAAGCAGGAGGCATCACAATCCCAGACTTTAGCCTCTACTACAAAGCTGTAATCACCAAGACAGCATGGTATTGGCACAAAAACAGACACATAGACCAATGGAATAGAATAGAAACCCCAGAACTAGACCCACAAACGTATGGCCGACTAATCTTTGACAAAGCAGGAAAGAATATCCAATGGAAAAAAGACAGTCTCTTTAACAAATGGTGCTGGGAGAACTGGACAGCAACATGCAGAAGAATGAAACTAGACCACTTTCTTACACCATTCACAAAAATAAACTCAAAATGGATAAAGGACCTGAATGTGAGACAGGAAACCATCAAAACCCTAGAGGAGAAAGCAGGAAAAAAACCTCTCTGACCTCAGCCGTAGCAATCTCTTACTCGACACATCCCCAAAGGCAAGGGAATTAAAAGCAAAAATGAACTACTGGGACGTTACGAAGATAAAAATCTTCTGCACAGCAAAGGAAACAACCAACAAAACTAAAAGGCAACCAACAGAATGGGAAAAGATATTTGCAAATGACATATCGGACAAAGGGCTAGTATCCAAAATCTATAAAGAGCTCACCAAACTCCACACCCGAAAAACAAATAACCCAGTGAAGAAATGGGCAGAAAACATGAATAGACACTTCTCTAAAGAAGACATCTGGATAGCCAACAGGCACATGAAAAGATGCTCAATGTCGCTCCTTATCAGGGAAATACAAATCAAAACCACACTCAGATATCACCTCACGCCAGTCAGAGTGGCCAAAATGAACAAATCAGGAGACTATAGATGCTGGAGAGGATGTGGAGAAACGGGAACCCTCTTGCACTGTTGGTGAGAATGCAAATTGGTGCAGCCACTCTGGAAAACAGTGTGGAGGTTCCTCAGAAAATTAAAAATAGACCTACCCTATGACCCAGCAATAGCACTGCTAGGAATTTACCCAAGGGATACAGGAGTACTGATGCATAGGGGCACTTGTACCCCAATGTTTATAGCAGCACTCTCAACAATAGCCAAATTATGGAAAGAGCCTAAATGTCCATCAACTGATGAATGGATAAAGAAACTGTGGTTTATATACACAATGAAGTACTACAGGGCAATGGGAAAGAACGAAATATGGCCCTTTGTAGCAACGTGGATGGAACTGGAGAGTGTGATGCTAAGTGAAATAAGCCATACAGAGAAGGACAGATACCATATGTTTTCACTCTTATGTGGATCCTGAGAAAGTTAACAGAAACCCATGGGGGAGGGGAAGGAAAAAAAAAAAGAGGTTAGAGTGGGAGAGAGCCAAAACATAAGAGACTGTTAAAAACAGAACAAACTGAGGGTTGATGGGGGGTGGGAGGGAGGGGAGGGTGGGTGATGGGTATTGAGGAGGGCACCTTTTGGGATGAGCACTGGGTGTTGTATGGAAACCAATTTGACAATAAATTTCATATATTGAAAAAAAAATAAATGCATTTTCTGCCTCTACTTAGATAATTATATAATTTCTCTCTTTTAGTCTGTTAATATGGTGAATTTCTCTGATTTTTTTGGAAACTATACTAAACCTTGATCTCTTAGATAACACTATTTGTTTATAAGGAATTATCCTTTTTATATTTTCCTTCATTTGATTTACTGATAATCTTATTGTTACATGTTATTAGGGATATATTTATGTAGTTTTATTTAATGTCTTAGTATGGTTATTGGAATCATAAAAATAACTAAGAATTGTTCCCTCCTCTTCTATTTTAAGGGTAAAAATTGTGTGAGTTTGATGTTTTCTTTTTGGTTTCCAAATATTAGGGTGTTTTCCAGTTGTCTTTATGTGTTTGATGTCTAGTTTAATTACATTCCGCTGACTGAAGGTAGTTCATATTATTTCACTTATTTAAAATTTGCTATGATTTTTTTTTTATGACACAAAATATCTATCTTCTCTCTTTTTGAGTACTCCATGTACACTTACTGATGGGTGAGTTGTCTTTTAAATGTCATTTAGGTGAAATATCTTGATAATGCTTTTCAGATCGTTGATAGTCTGAGAGATTTTCTGTCTACATTTTCTACCAAATACTAGGAATGGAGCATTGAAGACTTCAATTATAATTACAAATTTGTCTACTTTTCATCTGTATCAGTGTTTATTTTTATGTTCTTAAAATTATGTTGTTGGGTAAATATAAAAGGACTATATTGCTTTGATTAATTGACTTACCATATTACATTCCTGATAATATTACCATTTTGATATTAATATTGTTGCTTCAGCCTTTTTTTATTAGTGTTTCTTTCTTTTTTATTTTTTGAAGTGTTTATTTTCGAGAGAGAGACAAGTTTGAGCAGGGGGAAAGACAGAGAGAGAGAGAATCCCAAGCAGGCTCCAGGCTCTGAGCTGTCAGCACAGGGCCCAACATGGGGCTCCAGCTCACAAACCGCTAGATCATGACCTGAACCGAAGTTGGATGCTCAACTGACTGAGGCATACAGGAACCCCAATTTATTAGTGTTTCAATTGTATATATTTTCTAACCCCTTTCCTTATAACCTATTTATGTGTTTATAGTTAAAGTGACATAGGCTTCTTGTAGACAGTACAGATTTGGATCTTGCCTTTTTAAAATAACATCTGACAATCTCTGTCTTCTCATTGGAGTGTTTGCATGATTTACATTGAATATTATTATTGAATATATTGGACTTAAA
Organism: Prionailurus bengalensis; assembly: GCF_016509475.1. NCBI lineage: Eukaryota > Metazoa > Chordata > Mammalia > Carnivora > Felidae > Prionailurus > Prionailurus bengalensis. The sequence continues at coordinate 77,043,135 of NC_057350.1, read as the reverse complement.
TTTACTATCTTGCTAATTGTTTTCTATTTGTCCCATTTATTCTTCATACTTTTAATAACATTTTCCTGCCTTCTGTTTAATTAGTACTTATATGATTCAATTTTATATCTACTATTGGCTTTTTTTTAAATTTGTGAGTTTATCATACTCTAAATTCAGATAGTATTATATTATTTTTGTATAGCATAGAACTTTATACACACACATGCACACACACACACATACACACACATTTTAAAGCTAATGATAAATTTTAACAACTTTTACCTTAAGGGCAAGTATTTCTTAAAACAATTAGAATGACTTTTTTTTTTGGTTCTTCCCTGTGTAGATCAAAATTTCTATTCCTGTTATACTTCTGACTGAAGAACTTCTTTCAACATTTCCTATCATTAAGAATGCTAATAGTAAATAATCACAGTTTTTATTTGCCTAAAATTTCTCAATTTTGACTATTTCTGAGAAATATTTTCTTATGTATAGAATTGGTTTTTTTTCCCTTCAGTACTTTAAAGATGTTGACTCATTTGTCTTCTGGATTTCATAGCTTTCATGAAATGTCTCTTATAATTCTTGACTGCTCCATTTGTAGGTTATTTCTTCTCTGCCTGTGTTTATATTTTTCTCCTCACCTTTGGTTTTCTGTAATTTAACTATGATGTATTTTTTTCTTCATTTTTAAATGTCCTCTGCTTGTAATGATCTGAGACCCTTAAATATATATTTTATTACATTTCAGTAATTTTTAAAAAAATTCCCTACTGTTGTCCATTCAAATATTCCTCCAGTTGTTTTTTCTTTTTTCTTTTTGCAGAACTCCACATACATTGTGTTAGACTATTTGACAATTTCCTGTGGCTGCTGGATGATCCACTTCCTTCTACTCATTTTTCTCTTTGTTTTTCATTGTAGATATTTCTATTGACCTTTCTTAGAGTTCACTAATTCTGTCCTTAGGGGAATCAGATATCTCTGATGTCATGATTTTTAACTGTGTATGTGTATGTGTGTGTGTGAATCACATGGGAAAAACACTGCAATGAAAAGAAATTTGGATTAAGTAGTAGGAGACCAGGAATTTGATTCTGTTTCCCTAGATTATTACGTAGGCACATTGTAGATTTTGATAACTGTTTGTAAAAGAGAAGTTTCTATAACATTACAAAAATTCTATTTTAATCCTAAAATTCTGTTGGACTTGGATTTACAATCCAAGCAAATTCATTTCAGAGCTCTGACTTGCGAGGAATAATGGTCTGACTTGTGGAAATAGCCTGCCTCACATATTAAATAAATTTGTCTAATAGCTTATATAAATTCCCAGATTGAGGATACTACTTTGAAGCTCACTAGGATTTGTTTTTGTAAGTTTGGGTCCTTGTAATATTTAAATCCTAGTGTTTCTTTTCTAGTTCACTCCCCACCCACTCACCACAAGACAGATAAAGTTACATACTTTTAATCAATCTAGATTTGGGGCATCTGGGTATGTCAGTTGGCTGAGCATCTGATTCTTGATTTCGGTTCAGGTCATGATCCCAGATTCGTGGGATCAAGCCCCACATCAGGCTTCATGCTGAATGTGGAACCTGCTTAAGATTCTCTCTCTCTCTCTCTCTCTCTCTCTCTCTCTCTCTCTCTCTATCTCTCCCCCCCCCCGCCCCTCTTCTGCACACTCTTTCTCTCTCTAAACTAAAAATAATAATAATAAAAAACCTACATACATAATCTTATCAGTATAGGGAAAATAAAACACCTGTTTATAGTTTTATTCCCCACTCACTAATTATGTACGGTTAATCCAGAGAGAATAAAAACAGAAAAGTTTTAATAAATATCCTTAACTAGGGTTCTTATTTCGATTTCAAAAACCTGCATCATTTTAAATAAACAAACACTTGTTAAATGCTCGGAAATAGCTCAGAGAATTTGGGAAGGTAGGACCTTTGCACTTTTATATAAACAGAAAGGACATGGCATATTTGGGGACCTGGTCTCCTAACTAGTTATGTGATGTGATCATGGATGATTCTTTTCTTCATTTCTTAATTCAAATTCTCTCATCTATATGGACTGAAGATAACAATATCTTTCCTCCCAGGATTGTTATGAGCCTAATTGAAATGGTATATGGAAAACCTTGATAGTGCCTGAACATAGTAGTTGGTGTTGAATCTGAATCCTTCTGTCCTTACTATTTTTTTGTTACAGCATTATTCCAACTTTAGCTTTACAGTAATCAAGTATGTGCATATCTCAGTCCCCAGGGGACAGAGTATCCCCAAAGCAAGCTGGGAAGTCATTTCTGCATCCACAGTACCTTTAGTATAGTCTCAATATAAAACAAAACAAAAACATTTGCTGTTAATGTAATTTGAATCACTATTCCGACTACTTTGCTTGAGTTTAGGACTGGCAAATTAGACAATGAGTGTAAAAGTACTGTATAAATTCTAAAAAGAAGACAGGGAGAGTTTAGTGATGATGATGAAGACCCTGTCGTTACTCCCTAGGAGATTACTTTATAATGGGTGGGTGGGAGGAGGTACAAGATAAATTAACAAAAGAATAGGTCATGTAAAACACATAGCAGTTAAATTTTAGGTTGATGCATATTATTCATAGAAGAGCTAAATAAATAATTTCTAGAGGTTAGGGAATAACTCTAAGAGTGGACTTTGCCAGGAGCACTGGGGGAGAAATCTTGAGATGAAGCTTTATCAAGCCACAAGGAAAATACATTCTTTTCTAGCCATTATTCCTGTATACTTGAACAATTTTCCTTTTTCCTTCTCTTATACATTTGTTTCTTCATAATTCTATCGGAGACTCCCTTTCTCTTACTACTTTATGCTTTCAGACTGGTTCATACTCATCTATTGCTACGGTTTCCATTCTTTAAGTTTCAAATTAGTACCAAGATAAATCTCTCTCTTGAATACCTGCCCTCTATATCCAAAACCCAAAAACTCTCTGCTGAGATGTCACACCAAAGTCTCACAGGTACTTCAGTCAACTCAAATTCACTAAGTCTCAAACTGTCTAAATTATCTTTCATTCCACCCAAATTTATATCTCTCTACTAGTCTATATTTCAACAAATGACATCACCATCTACTCAGTTTTGCAAGCTGGGCATATAGGTAGGCATCACCTTAGTCTTCGCTATCCCTTATCTGTCCCCACCAAGATCCACTCCATCACTAGATTTCAATCCTAGATGTCTCCCTGGCCCTCTCTGTGTCTTCCCATCTTCTATTCCATTCTATCCCAGTTCCTATTTTCATCATCTTTCAAAGATGATGCAGCAGAATTCCAACTGGCTTTCCTGTTTCTATTTCTGCTGCCCTCAATGCTTTCTTCATTCTGTAGGTGACTTCTCAAAACTGCAACACTGATTGTGATGAGACAAAAGTGAAAAGTCCTAGTCGTTTAACAACGCACTCAGTAAGGAGAACTCTAGATTAAATCTTCCTGTCTTCCATCCTCTATAAATATAAATGTTATTGATTTTTAAATTATCAGTTATATTTTTAATCCATAAAGACATTCTAACAATAAAAGCTAGCAGTGCAGAGATGGAGCAAATTTTAATATTATATCAAATTCCTGAGGAAAATAAAAAGACTAGTGATTAAAATGGTCTGCAAATTAAGGGCAAAAACATCAACATTAAAAATAAAGTCCTAAATAAAATTATTTTTCTCTACTGAATTAAATGTCTAAAGAAATTTCATACTCTTGAGTTCTTTGTCCTGCTCAACCTTATCTAGAAGTGTCCTTTATGACTGGAGAAAGGTGATTTTTTCCTTCAGGAAGTACATTCAGGATGTCTCTCACTAGCTTTAGGATATGAGAGGTTTTGTGTTCAGTGCTTAGTCTCTGATGTGCTTCATGTTTCACAGGTCGTGAGAACTGATGAGACACACAGCATTATCAAGGCATTACCTTGATAACTACTTCATTCAGAGAATAAGGCCATCAGCAGTTCCATTGCCAGGTTTACCAGGTAAAATGTTTTCCAAACCTACTGTATGAGGAAGAAAAATAAATAGAGAAATTCTGTTTTTAGCTCTATCAGAATCCCAGTTGACTTTGGTGGTCCACCAAATGCAACCTGAGAACATACATTCACTCAGGAGAAATTCACCTCAGTGTTGATTTGGACTAGGCCATCCTGCACTTATTTGGTTCTTTTGCTGGAAAAGAGAAGCTCTGGAACTTCCTCCAGATGAAGCAAGAGCAGTAACCACATTTAACAATATATTTAAAAAAGCATGATTCTTAAGATAAAACACAATTTTATTTTTGTCATGTCCCTGGATAAAAACTACAGCAGAGTCATGAATTTTCTGAGTTTTAGATAATAGACAATCCTAGTGCCATCTTGAGCTACTGATCCTTATTTGTGTTAAGTTGGCTCTTTGTTCCAGTTAAGCCAATGCAGACTTAAGTGGGAAATCAGGGCATAGCTGGTTTCTCCCTTTCTCTGTGTTCACCTTCTCCCCTACTCCTTGCTGTTTAGATTTCCCACTAAGACTGAAGTGGGGAAAAGGTAGAGGGGAGAGTTCTTACTTGAACTTGTGTTAGCTTTGAGTTTGCTGGGTGTGCCAGATGTTTAGAGATTATTCTTTTTCTCCTGGTGCATTTTAATAGCTCTTCCCAGGTGTCCTGCTGAGGTCTCTTACCTTCAATTCCTTGGTGCTTCTTTTCTTTCCAGCAGTAGTTTGCAGCAATTCCTTCTGCAACCAAGTACTCTAGGGAAATAATTCCAGTTACTTTTTTCTTATGCCTTCCAGACTTCCCAGAGAACCGATTGGACAGGACTCTGTGCAGCTCCAATTCTGCATTTCTTACCCAACAACCTCTGGGTGTGTTCAGTGCCTACACAGTCTTACTCTCCTCCTGGCTGTGCCACCAAAACATGGAGTAAACCTTTCTCTTGCCTTTAAGATTTCCCAGGAAGAAGTCGTAGCCTTGTTCATATTCTGTTTTAGATTTCTCTGACTTAACACAAACATAAATCATCTGTCTCTATCTACCAACAGTTTAGAGACTCAAGCTCCCTTCTTTCTGACAGTATCTAGGACTTTCCAGTGAGAGGTTGTCCTTAGGTACTAGATTTGTGTGAAGAAAGCCTGCCCCCAAGAAGAATTCTGAGTTCCATCTACCCATGGTCCCCTCTGCCCACAACATAATCTGACTTCCATTTGTCTCATTCCTTTCCTCTAGGGTCCAGGCTTACCAGTTTCTATTAGGAAAGAAAAAAAAAAAATGTGTATATACTACACTATACTACACACACACACACACATATACATATGAGCAAGATTTTCACTGTAACTTAGATGTTTATATTTGAGATGAGAGGTTAGTTTCTTGAAGCTTTGTCTTTGCTTTGGAGTGACTTGAAGAAGAGAGAATGTTCGTCTAGCAATAAGAAACAGAGAAAAGACGGGAACGGCCAGAGAAAAGCTACATTCAAATTTTGAGTTATAACCTTGTTACACAGCCTCCCTTACTAAACATGCACATCCTTCCTAAAGAAGTTGTGTCTTATCTTAGGGCCTTCCCGTCCCAAGAATGTAGAAGTCATGGCACTTTGGACCATATTTCACCAGGATACTAATTTCTGAGTGCCTCCTTGAAAGCAACAAAATGAGCCATATGGGTGATGCATTTGCTCTTGGTTCCCCAGATGAATACACAAACCAAAATACTTATGGATTAACCTGCCTTCTGTACTAGGAACAGGCACAGTTACCTCTTTAATCAAGCAGAGTCCCTTTTAAAAGAATTGAGGGCATTTGTCTCATTGCCACTTATACAGATTTGTAATTTCCAAACTTCATTTCATTTTGTTCTTTTTTAATGAACAATCCCAAACATACAATATTTCATTGATTCTAAAGCACATGTAATATTTCAGCTTTTAATACTTCTGAGGTTGGAATGCCTCTCAGAGCCATGGTGTGCCATAGTGTAACTCTTGGCCCTTTTCCCTCTTTACTGGTGCAATGGATAGCATCTAAGATTTAATAATACACATTACATAAAAGTGGAGAATAGAATAAATTAATATTCAGTAATGACCCTGTAGATTTAATAGTCATCAACATCTCATTGTATGTTCTTTATCTTTTAAAACTTTTTTATTATTGTGAAATGTCTCTATTTTATAAGTATTTTAGTAATTTCACTACAGGTTAATCCTAATTACTATAGTTTCATCTGTAAAAATCTAAGTACATTTATTACATAAATTGCAATCCTATTATCACACCATCAAAATTTAAAAATACATGTTAACATTCTGCTACAAAATACATTTTAATTTTTTTTCCCAGTGCCTTTAAAATAGCTTCCTCTATGTGGTTTGTATGAATCAAATTTCAAATAAAGTCTCTTTTGTCTGATTTCCTCCTTATGGTATAATTTAAATTATTTTTCTGTCCACTGTGTTTCCTGTGAATTAGAAATTAGAGATGAAGGCTTGATTATCTTGAGGTCCTATATTCTTGGCAAATGTACTTCAGAGCTGCTAGTGTGTACTTCATATTGTATCACATCAGGGGGAACACATTCAGAGATGATGAATTTTAGAATTGATTGCCTTTCCGTAGCGGTATATTTTCTTTTTCAGTGAATGAAATTGTCTCTCATATATTTCAAAATATTTCAGAAGCATGTCAATATTCATCTCTTTCGTTGTTTCAGTTCTCTTTCACACTATTTGTTTTTCATAAATCATGGGCATCCATCCATATAATTTGTGACTAGCTTCTCCTACAGAATGATAGCTTTACAGCAAAGGATTTCGTTCTTGGATTAAAAAAAAATTGATTAGGATTCCTATTAATACCACAGTGAAGTTGGGAGTAGAGTGCTTTCGGGTATTTCCTCCAAGATAAAGGTATTGCTTATTTCCCCCCATATGAAGAAGGAAGACATGATTCTGGTCTGAAAAGTCTAGATAAATTACCTCAATGCATATAACCAGAAATTTTTTTACTTAATCTCCTCTGTAAATAGATAGGAAGTTATTTGATCTTTTCTAGAATTTGCTGAGTTCATAATAACCTTCTTTATTCTTCCTTGCATATTTGAGGACTAGTCAAGATACATTTTCTACCTTTAAAAACAAAGTTTCAAATTTCTCCTTTTATAGAAATCTCTAATTCTGATTATTTACTTGTCCTTGTTTATATTTTAGTAGTTTGAATTAAAGCGACACCAAGAAGGATTAACCATCATAATTCCATATGCACAGTCAAGTAATTTATAAACAATAGCAATAAACAAACAAACAAACAAACAAGTAAAGTTTCTGGAGAACATAATGTTCTCCAAGGTCGGGTATGAGAGAAGATTAGGTGTGAAGGTGCAAAATAATCAGGAACTCTCTGAGGAACCCACATTTAAAAATTAAACGTCATTTTATTTAAAATATGTACTATATTTTAAGATAGTAAAATATGGTACTTAACATTTTGTAAGTGTTAAATAAATTTTTGTGATACAAATACAAAAGTTTTGGCTCATAAAATGACAAGTTAGGTAGAAAATACTGTACATAGTATTTTCTGTACTGTACATACACAAATCTTAGTACTTATTGATAGAAATGATCCAGTATTATCCTGTGTGTGCCTAGGGTAAGAGATCCCAATGACAAGGTCCTCCCTTTGTATACAATGTTTCTGGGAGATGGTAGGCTACCAGCTTAGTATTTTTTCAAATGTTTTTGGAGAGACACCACAGATTATGTTTTATTAGAACAAATTATTCAACTAGAATGATTCTCATAATGGGTGAGAGCTTTGTTCTCAAGATGTTTCCAGCTTTAAGAGTTCATGACAGAATTTTCCATCATAAAATAAGTTTGGGAAATAGTTAAACAGGTAACTTTCCTTTAGACTTGACGGAGTTTACAGTATGTTTTATATATTATGATTTCTCAGAAATGGAGTATAACATGTGGTGGTTTTGAAAATTGTATGATCATATTCTATAGATTTTCTTTCTTCACATGGCTAGTAAGTTTTATTGTGTAGTAGACATTGTAAGTGATACAGTGTAGAGACTCTAAATTCTGTCTATTGAGTTTTAGAAGTTTTACTACAACAGCCTGCTCATATAGCAGGCTCCAAGCTATGCACGGAGGCTTCTTAAGATTATCTCTCTCCCTCTCTGTCTGCCCTTCACCCCCTTGCAAACACAAGTGTGTTTGCTTTCTCTCTTCTCTTAAAAACAAAACAAAACAAAAAAAACATGTGACCTAGAACAAGGGACAACAAAGCAGATCTGACTTGGGGCAGATCATGAGACACTTGAGCCGAAATCAAGAGTCTGATGCTCAACCGACTGAGCCACCCAAGTGCACCAGCTGGTTATAATCCCCATTTCAATATTGTTCTACTGAGCACTCTGTAGTGATTGCTACTAAATAATGCAATCAAGGAATTTAACATAATCCTAAAGTCTATACTAAAGTAATATATCTTTATTAAGATAAAATGAAAGTTAAGAAAAGGAAAGAATAAAAACATGTAATTACCAGCGCTAAAAATCATCAGTGTTAATATTTTGTTATATTTTCTTTCAGTATGTTTCTATACCTATAGAACTTTTAAATACATGCTTAAAATTATATATAAAATATTGTAACCTGTCCCTCCTACTTACAAACACTATGAGTAGTCTTTCACATGAAATAGTTACTTTTTTTAATGGCTTCATAATATTACATCAGGTTTCATTTGACCATTCCCTGTTATGTAAGTTAGTTTTTTCTTTCTAAGTTTCATATTTTTGGAAATTTTGCTGGAACAATTTTGTTTATAATGCCAATTTAAATTAAGTATTATTTCCATAGGATATTTTACAGATATAATTTCTAGGTCAGGGACATAAATACATTTAGAATTAGTAATAACACATTAAAATATCAATGTATGTAAATACTCTAATATAATAAGTTGTTGTTATTTTAGAGTTGTTATATTATTCCTATTCCTATTCCTATTCCTATTATTCCTATTACTCCTATTCAGAGTTGTTATATTATTCCTATTTGTGTTTTGTGATCACTGGTGAGTATGCAAATTTTCAGATTGGTTTAATTAATGTAATCTCTGCATTTTTTAAATATGAAATTTATTGTCAAATTGGTTTCCATACAACACCCAGTGCTCATCCCAACAGGTGACCTCCTCAGTGCCCATCACCCACTTTCCCTCCCACCCACTCCCCATCAACCCTCAGTTTATTCTCAGTCTTTAAGAGTCTCTTATGGTTTGCCTCCCTCCCTCTCTAACTTTCTTTCCCCTTTCCCCTCTGCCATGGTCTTCTGTTAAGTTTTTCAGGATCCACATAAGAGTGAAAACATATGGTATCTGTTTTTCTCTGTATGACTCATTTCACTTAGCATAACACTATCTAGTTCCATCCACATTGCTACAAAAGGCCATATTTCATTCTTTCTCATTGCCAAGTAGTATTCCATTGTGTATATAAACCACAATTTCTTTATCCATTCATCAGTTGATGGACATTTAGGCTCTTTCCATAATTTGGCTATTGTTGAAAGTACTGCTGTAAACATTGGGGTACAAGTGCCCCTGTGCATCAGCACTCCTGTATCCCTTGGGTAAATTCCTAGCAGTGCTATTGCTGGGTCATAGGGTAGATCTATTTTTAATTTTTTGAGGAACCTCCACACTGTTTTCCAGAGTGGCTGCACCAATTTGCATTCCCACCAGCAGTGCAAGAGGGTTCCCGTTTCTCCACATTCTCGTCAGCATCTATAATCTCCTGATTTGTTCATTCGTTCTGACTGGCGTGTGGTGGTATCTGAGTGTGGTTTTGATTTGTATTTCCCTGATGAGGAGCAACATTGAGCATCTTTTCATGTGCCCGTTAGCCATCTGGATGTCTTCTTTAGAGAAGTGTCTATTCATGTTTTCTGCCCATTTCTTCACTGGGTTATTTGTTTTTCGGGTGTGGAGTTTGGTGAGCTCTTTATAGATTTTGGATACTAGCCCTTTGCCCGATATGTCATTTGCGAATATCTTTTCCCATTCCATCAGTTGCCTTTTAGTTTTGTTGATTGCTTCCTTTGCAGTGCAGAAGCTTTTTATCTTCATGAGGTCCCAATAGTTCATTTTTGCTTTTAATTCCCTTGCCTTTGGAGATGTGTCAAGTAAATTGCTGTGGCTGAGGTCAGAGAGGTTTTTTTCCTGCTTTCTCCTCTAGGGTTTTGATGGTTTCCTGTCTCACATTCAGGTCCTTCATCCATTTTGAGTTTATTTTTGTGAATGGTGTAAGAAAGTGGTCTAGTTTCATTCTTCTGCATGTTGCTGTTCTCCCAGCACCATTTGTTAAAGAGACTGTCTTCTTTCCATTGGATATTCTTTCCTGCTTTGTCAAAGATTAGTTGGCCATACGTTTGTGGGTCTAGTTCTGGGGTTTCTATTCTATTCCATTGGTCTATGTGTCTGTTTTTGTGCCAATACCATGCTGTCTTGATGATGACAGCTTTGTAGTAGAGGCTAAAGTCTGGGATTGTGATGCCTCCCGCTTTGGTCTTCTTCTTCAAAATTACTTTGGCTATTCGGGGTCTTTTGTGGTTCCATATGAATTTTAGAATTGCTTGTTCTAGCTTCGAGAAGAATGCTGGTGCACTTTTGATTGGGATTGCATTGAATGTGTAGTTAGCTTTGGGTAGTATTGACATTTTAACAATATTTATTCTTCCAGTCCATGAGCACGGAATGTTTTTCCATTTCTTTATATATCTTCAATTTTCTTCATAAACTTTCTATAGTTTTCAGCATACAGATCTTTTACATCTTTGGTTAGGTTTATTCCTAGGTATTTTATGCTTCTTGGTGCAATTGTGAATGGGATCAGTTTCTTCATTTGTTTTTCTGTTGCTTCATTAATAGTGTATAAGAATGCAACTGATTTCTGCACATTAATTTTGTACCCTGTGACTTTGCTGAATTCATGTATCAGTTCTAGCAGACTTTTGCTGGAGTCTATCGGATTTTCCATGTATAGTATCATGTCATCTGCCAAAAGTGAAAGCTTGACTTCATCTTTGCCAATTTTTCAGTTGTATTGGTTAATTAATTTAACTACTGTGGTCTTAGTATTCTTCTCATTAATTTGTGTGAAGTTGTTTAAGACTAATGTGATAACCTTAGTCATTTATAAATCCAAATAATTTCTCAGTTATTTATTGCTGAATCATGTGTTTATTGGAATGATACATATTCAATTAAAATCAAACCTAACCAGTATAATCTTTGCTTGTGTTATTTCCTCTTAATTAGCCATTTTTTTTTACTTCCTGTGTTGCCATGGGTTGCTATTTAACAGCCAAAGTAGTAATTTTAAAACAAATCATATCACATCACTTCCTTTTCTTTTTCTTTAATGCTTTACATTTTATGTCTTTTTTAAGTTTTTATTTCATTTCCAATTAGTTAACATACTGTGTTATATTAGTTTCAAGTGTACAATATAGTAATTCAGCAGTTTCATACATCACTCTGTGCTCATCATGAAAGGTGAACTCTTTAATTTCCATCACCTATTTAACTCATTCCCTACCCTTCTCCCCTCTGGTAACTATCAGATTTCTCTCTATAATTAAAAGTCTGTTTCTGTCTCTCTCTCTCTCTCTCTCTCTCTCTCTCTCTCATTATTTCCCCTTGCTTGTTTTGTTTCTTAAATTTCACATATGAGTTAAATCATTGGTATTTGTCTTTTTCTAATTGACTTATTTCATTTAGCATTATACTTTCTAACTTTGTAGCTCCATCCATGTCATTGCAGATGGCAAGATTTCGTTCTTTTTTATGGCTGAGTAATATTCCAGTGTGTGTGTGTGTGTGTGTGTGTGTGTGTGTGTGTATCACATTTTCTTCATCGATTCATTAGTTTATGTACATTTGGACTATGATTTGGTTATTATAAATAAAATGCCATAAACATAGGGGTGCATTGTATACCTTTGAATTAGTGTTTTTGTATTCTGTGGGTAAATACTCACTGCCATTGCTCGATCCTAAGGTAGTTCTATTTTTAACTTGTTGAGGAACCTCCACACTATTTTCTACAGTGGCTGTATCAGTTTGCATTCCTACCAACAGTGACACAAGGGTTCCTTTTTCTCCACATCCTCGCCAATGCCTGTTGTTTCTTGGGTTGTTGATTTTAGCCATTACAGTGGGTGTGAGGTGATATCTCATTGTAGTTTTGATTTGCATTTCCTTGATGATATATGATGATGAGCATCTTATCATGTGTCTCCTGGCTATCTGGATGTCTTTGGAGAAATGTCTGCTAATGTCTTCTGCCCACTTTTCAGTTGGGCTATTTGTCTTTTGGGGGTTGAATTTTGCAAGTTCTTTATATATTTTGGATACTAGCCCTTTATCTGATGTCTCATTTGCAAATATCTTCTCCCATTCCATACATTGCTTCTTAGTTTTCATTGTTTCCTTCACTATGAAGAAGCTTTTTATTTTTATAAAGTTCCAATAGTTTATTTTTGCTTTTGTTTCCCTTGTCTCAGGGGACATATCTAGAAAAAAAGTTGCTACAGCTAATGTCAAAGAGGTTACTGCCTGTGTTTTCTTATAGTATTTTTATGTTTTCAGGTGTCTTTAATCCATTTAGGTCTTTAATCCATTTTGAATTTACTTTTGTGTATGGTATAAGAAAGTGGTCCAGTTTCTTCCTTTTGCATGTTGCTGTCCAGTTTTCCCAACACCATTTGTTGGAGACTGTCTTTTTCCCATTGGATATTCTTTCCTGCTTTGTAGAAGGTTGATTGACAGTTTAATTGTGGGTTTATTTCTGGATTTTCTATTCTGTTCTGTTCATCTGTGTGTCTGTTTTTGTGCCAATTCCCTACTGTTTTGTTTACCACAACTTTTTAATGTAACTTGAAGTCCAGAATTGTGATTCCTTCAACTTTGCTTTACTTTTTAAAGATTCCTTTAACTATTCAAGGTCTTCTATGGTTCAATACAAATTTTAGGATTTATTTGTTCTAGTTCTGTGAAAATGCTATTGGTATTTTGATAGGGATTGCATGAAATGTATACATTGTAAAAGTAATTTTTTAATTGTCATTAAGATTAAATTGTTTCCATAGTGTATAACGTTTGAGCAAGTCCAATATATCACTAGATATCTTATTTTTTTCTTGTGAAAGCTCATTGCTGCTTACTTTTTTGCTTGACTAAATTTTACAAATATTTTCTAATACAGTAAAACCTTGGACTGCAAGGAACTTGTTCTGTGAGTTTTCTGCAAGATGGCAGACATTTCTAATAAATTTAACTTGATAAGTGAGCAATATCTCGCAATACAAGTAGTACGTGATGCCGAAAGTCACATGATCACAACTGAGCCAATAGTTCTTAAAATTCACTTTGATATATGAGTGCTTTGTATTACAGGCATGTTTCTGGAATGGATCATGCTCACAAACCAAGGTTTTACAGTATGACTTACTTTAAAAAAATATGATCTCTATATTTTATGAGTGATGCTGTTTTTCAGCTTGTTTATTTACTTAGTTTACTTTTTTCTTTGTAATTATACTTATTCAGCTCAGCTAATTTATTTTCTGTTTTCAAATAATTAAAACATTTAGGTTGTGGACTTACTTATATTCAAATTCAACTATTTTTGTCTGTCTTTATTTTTATATGTTGATGTATAATATATTGAAGTCCCCTATTGATCCAATATTATGTAAGAGAATACTTTTGAATATTCAAGAATTTAACAATTTTTAAATTATTTAAATTTATTTAATGTCAAGTTCTATTCAATTTTAATTAGAAAATGTATGTATTCTAAATAAATTCTCATTTTACTATTTCTAAAAATTTCCCACATAGCCAAATCTGATCATTTTTTAAAAGTTTTGGTTTTTTTCTGTGTTCTAGTACTATTTTATTAGTTTTAAGTTAGGTGTGGTTATCCTTAACGTGTTTGCTTATCATAAAATAAAGCTTTATGTCTTTCTGGTTGTTTTTCTTCTTTATATATTATATGTTAATACTGCTCTATTGCCTGTTTGTGTCTCCTTAATATATTCACTTATGTCTTTATTTGCAACCTTTACTATGTCATGTTGTTTTAAAGCACATAAACAGATTATGTTTTTTCAAATACAAAATAAAAAAAATACTTTTCAGAGAAAAGTAAAATTAATGTCATAGCTTTTCTTGACTATTACGCTAATTCACACATATATATACATAAAATATACATATATATATATAGAATTTAGTTTTAGCATATTATTCAACCAATGCTGGCCTAATTTTCACATAATAAGTATGATGCTTAATTATGAAAGATGAGGCAGAATATTTGTTTCACTAATCAATATACTTGGTTGAAAATCTAAGGTTGTAATCTCCAGAATTAAAAACAAAAGTAACACTATATGTATAATCCTATCGTTCCATCTGTTGTTGTCACAATCACATTTTTAGTAGTTATTTACACATATCCCTATAATTTTAACTATTTCAGTGATCACAAATGCCAATTCCCTCCTTTCTTATTTTTCACACTTTTGGTTTAATCTTTTGGAGTCATATCTTGGTTAGCTGGGTCATATGTTTGGATAATATTTTCAGGAATAATATACCTAAGTAATATGTTTTTCTAGACTTTGCATATGTAAAAAGTTATTTTTTAAGTTTTTTATGGGCAACAATTTGGTGGAGTAGGAAATTTAGAATTATGGTTTCCTTCCCTTAATACATGCAAAATATACATACGAGTAGTTAATATTTAGATTGTGACAAGAAACCTAGGATTTTTTTTTAAGTTAATAAGCTATTTTCTGGATTGGTCTTTTAAAAATATTTTTATTTATATTTAATTTACATTTTATTCCTAATATTTATCCTTTGCTTTTCAATTTTGTATTACTTTCAAAATTATCTTCTAAATGTTTATTTATTTTGAGAGAGAGAGTGTGTATGTGCACATGAGCTGGGAAGAAGAGAGAGAGGAAAAGAGAGAATCCCAAGCAGGCTTTGTGTTGTCAGCGTAGAGCGCAACGTGGGACTCCATCCCATGAACTGAACTGTGAGATCGTGACCTGAGCTGATATTAAGAGTTGGACAGTCAACCGAGTCACCCAGATGCCCCTTCAAGATTACCATCTAATTGCATTTTTATTTGCTGTGACATCATCCATTTCTTGCAATATTAATTTGTATCACACCACTCTGTTTTGTTTTCCATAAGGTCTCCTCTCATATAAATTTGACTATGACCATAATCATGTCTTTATATAGTATATTATCACATTTAATCTTCAGAAGCAATTATTAATATAGGCTCTCTTATTCTCATTACAGGTGAGGAAATAAATAGTATGAGAAACTCATTCATTCAGTCACATAATTAGTAATAATTAAATCAAATGTTCAAATTCTGATTTATTGTATATAAGGGTATAAATTCTTCACCACTGAGCTCAAGTGCTTTCTAAAATGTTTTTATGTATCTTTTAGTGAATTCAGTTTGGAGGAAGAATTTTTTTGATGACTGTCCTCTTGTGCTACAGAAACATCTAGAGGTCTGAAATATGATTTTCTTCTGTTTACTCCCTTGGCTATAAAAATAGGGAACAGTGACATTGTCTGAATATCACACAACTGCTTCAAAATCCTCTTTATGTCTGTCAGAATGGCAATCTTATCTTCAAAGTTGAAGAAAAGGATGATGTATGGTTCTTAATATTTATCATGTGCTCAGGTCATTTTAGTTCCAGTTTTTGAGATAAATTATCCTCTTATCATCTAGGCTGATATGGTTGCCAAACCCTGGGTGGTGAAACACTATAAAGTGACCCACAGTGATCCAAGTCCTTATATCATCCCTTCCCTAGACTGTGGGTGGGATCCATGATTGCTTCTAACTTGTTTTATATAATATATAGCAAAGGTGATTGGATGTCACTCCTGTAATTATGTTTGGTTGTATAAGATGCTGTCTTAGTAGACTGGAAAAAGAGATGGTCATACTGTTCTTGAAGAAGTAGATAAAAATGTTGTCAATTACCTATGAAGAGAACCACACATTAATGAACTTGTAGGCAGCCTCTAGGGACCAACAAATGGCCTCCAGCCAGTAAAATATTGGGGATATCAGTAAACAGCAGCATGGAAATGGATGCTAGCAGCAAGCATATTCTTTTCTACTTGAGCCCCAAGATTAAAATAAAAGCAGCCAACAACTTGAGCATAGCCTTAGGAGACCCTGAGCAGAGAACCCAAGTAAGCCATGGCTGGGCTCCTGACCTATACAAACTGTGAAATAATAATGTGTTTTTATAAACTACTAAATTTATGAGGTTTTTTTTGCAACGATATAAAGTGGATACACATGGTTGTTTACCAAATTAACCCAGAAGAGATAGTTAAGATACATATATATTCTTGTGCATTTATTATTTTTTATACTTAATGCTGATCTTAAGATAGGACCGTGCTTTAAATTTTTTTAATAAAGCATGATTTAGAATAATCCTCAGAATAGTATTTAAAAATCATTGCTCTAGATACTATAAAGAAAGTCTGTTATAATGAATCACAAGTTGGAATAAAGGGCCTGGGGAAAAATACCAAGTATATTCATGGGAATGGCTTAAATCTGAGTCTCCACTTATGGGGCAAATAAATCTAAAAAGATGTTCTTTTTATTCAGTTCAGGGCAGTAAAGGCCAAGACAGGGCTGGAAATCTGAGAGATGTATTGAGAGAAATGCCTGCAAATTATAGAAGGGAGCAAAGTGCGCACTTAAACGTTTCAATGATACAGGTTTGCCATGAGAGAAACAAAAAGAAACAAAACAAAACAAAAAAAGACTTGAGCTAATCCCACCATCTCAGACTTCAGCACTTCTCTTGCCTTAGCCAAGGGAAATCCTCAAGTAAAAGTTACTCATGTAGGAATGACCAGCCACTACTACCACCATGCTCTCTTATTCGTTGGCTGCAATCTGGGGAAGTATGGCTTCCATGTTCATGTCTAGGTGGATCTAATGGTGTAACAGTGGGTCTGTCAGTCAGCCATAATCTTTAGAGTCATGAATCTTAAAAGGGTGTCTTAGAGACATACCTCTGTGGCTACATTTTTAAGTTCTTTCATCTCCTTCTTAGATGTATGCAGCCCAATTTACCTAAATTAGGACCTCTTTCCTTTGCTTACCATCTGGCTGAGAAACACGCCTCTTCTTTCTAATGAGAGAATAAAATGAATGTTCACACTGTTCAACTGAAATCTCCCAAATATTCCAAATAGGGAGATGGAATTATCTGTTCAGATATTGGATGATGGTACAATTCAGTAAGATCAGAGCATTTGTGTAAAAGATTTGACAAATTCACATTGATAAATTTATGATGTAATTGTCAATTGTTGATTCATATCTATTCAAAGAGGTTGTGTCACCTCCTTATTGACAGTGTTTTGTTTGGTTTCCTTTACGCCATAAAAATTCTTACCTTCTCCTTAATCCATTGTTTTCTTCATCTTTTTTTTTTTTCAAACATGTTTTTGTGTGTTCCTCAAGTAAAATTGTGGAATAAGAACAGAACTGCTTAGGAATTTCAAGGAATATGGTTGTCCCATAATAGGACCAAGTTTTGCTTTCAGATGAAATTATACTAATAGAATTTTCAAATACAACTCTGTTCTCATAAATAGACATTTTTGTTTTTGCTGTATCACTTTAATCAATTATTTCTTAGTTTATTAGGCATAATATCAGATACCCTGAAGGTACAATTTGCCAATGTAAATAAGACATATTTTGGGATCAAGAAACTTGAAATCCAGAATGAAATGACACACATTATAATATGTTGACAGTAGTGTTATATTTTAAAATGGAGGAAAAGGAAGTGTTAAAGAAATTCAAGGGAAGATTTCTCCTTTTTCGAGGGAAATCAAGGATGGCATGCCAAAGTTGATGATTGAATTGAACTTTTAAAAAGTGGGCTATATTTGGGATATGAGAAATGAAGGATGGGTTAACATGTGATCCAAGAAGAAAGTTTATCAGATAAGGAATTATTTCCATTATTGAAAGAGATCTATATTCCCCTTTTAATGTCCCCATTTAGAACTCAGATTAGCCAGTTAATAGAGTAGTAGCAGCTCTTAGACTTTGCAATCTTGATAAACACTGTATTCAAGTCCAATCCCCCTAGAGCAGCACAGTATGTTTAATTGAAGATATGGTAATTCTGGGTTATTTTGCTGCAGACTTTAAGAGGTTTTTAAGGCAAAACCCATTAAGATTAGTTGCATTATATCATAGAAAAAAGGATAGGGGTTTTATGAAACATATTGCCCCTTAGGCGGAGCTAAATTACTCTTTCATGGCTCAGATGTGGGTGGTTATTTGAGTTTCCAGGACTCCATTTCAGTACTAATTTTGAACTGAATGCTTCAGCTAATTCTATGTGCTATTTGAGCTTTGCTGGAAGGATACATTTGCAAATGCTAACACAGAGAATGCTCTTTATTTTATGGGTTTAAAAAAGTTTAGATTGATGGTGTCTTTTTAACATGTTAATTTGTCTGCCAGTGTGCCTTTTCAGGATGACTGTTAAAGTTTTGTCTGTATCATAATGTGTTACTTCCTGGAATATTTCTTTATTACCACATCTTTGTAGGGAGGCACTTCTCTTAAAATTACTTCTGTGCATGCTTTTTCCCCCTTTATATTTAAAGTTCCTATGTGACAGTTATTGTTTGATTCATCTTTGTAGCCCAGCAATGTCTAGACTCTAATGGGTACTCAAAATGCTTTGTATATCCCACCTTCCATCAGTATATCCCAATAAAACATAAACTACATTGAAATGACCATTGATCATGTTTGTTGTAAGATTGTTTCCCAGCTTTTTCCTGAGTTTCCTATGGTACTGACTCAAATAAGTTCAGGATCTGTTTTTGTTTTTTTCTTTTTCTTTTTTTTCAGGTTCTTTTATATCAGTCTCCTTATAGTGTAGGTGTTTGGCTTCACTCTTAAAAATAACCTAGAGTTAGGTCTACACCTGTGGCCAACATAGATATCACTGCTCTAACCATGGAGGGAGGGTTCAATGGGCATAAATCTTTTCCTAATTACCCACAGACCAACTAAGAAAGTATGTTATGATTTTAAATCAACTTTTTTGTGGTGTAATTTACATATAACAAATGCCCCCATTTTAAGTGCGTAGTTAGGTATGTTTTGATAAATATATCTCCTAATGTAACCATTAGCCCTGTCAACATATAGAACATTTACATCATCTAGAACATTTCCTTGGGTTCTTTGTAGGTAATCCCTCCCACTATTGCTTCAGGCAACCATTGGTCTTTTTTTCTGTCACTATTCAATAATTTAGTCTGGTCTAGAACTTCAAGTAAATGGGATCAAGTAGAATGGACTCTTTTGATCTGACTGCTTCAGTCAGTATAAATTTCTTTTAATTTATCCTATTCTTGTATGCATCTATAGTTTATCTATTTGCCTCTGAGAATTACTCTCCTGTATGACTATCTTGGGAAATTTGGGTTATTTCCAATTTTTGATATTTATTAATAAAGCTTTATGAAATTATTTCATAAATTGTTCAAGATTTTGTACAAGAGGTTTTGATTTCTTTGGGTTAAATATCTAGTCATGGGATTGCTGAGTCATGTTGCAGATGCATTTGTAACTTTATAAGAAGATGTGGAACTATTGTCCAAAGGAGGGATATCATTTTACATTTCTACCAGGAATGAATGAGAGTTCTTGTTCTCCTGTTCGCAGGTGGAGTTTTCAGTCTTTACTTTTAGCCATTCTTATGGATGTGTAGTATTATCACATTATGGATTTAATTTGCATATCTCTGATGAATAAAGATGTTTTTGAGTATGCTTTCATGCACTTATTAACCATTCCTATATCCTCTTTTGGGAAATGTACAAACACTTGGCTCATATTTTATTGGTAGTCTTATTATTATTGAGTTTCAAGATTTCTTATTTAAGTTTTAAAAATTTATTTTATTTAACACAATATACCTATTATTTCAATATATAACCCATATTAAAATATTATTGTTATTATTTTAATGTTTATTTATTTTTGAGAGAGAGACAAATAGAGCATTAGCAGGGGAGGGGCAGAGAGGAGACACAGAATCCAAAGCAGGCTCCAGGCTCTGAGCTGACAGCACAGAGCCCAATGCATGGCTCGAACTCATGAACTGTGAGAACATGACCTGAGCCAAAGTTGTACACTTAACTGACTGAGCCACCCAGGCAACCCTAAAATATTATTGTTATTAATGAAATATTGTCCTTTATGGTTGTAAGTCTGAAATGTTCAAAATCCAGAATGTATTTTATGCTTAAAGCACACCTCAGTTAGTATGCTAAATTTTTGTCATATATATTTTTTTAAATTTTATTTTACTGTGGTAAGACTACTTAACATATGATCTCCTCTCTTAACAAAATTTTAACTGTACGCTGCAGTATCATTGAGTACAGGTACAATGTTGTAGAGCAGATCTCTAGAATTTATTCATCTTGCTTAACTGAAACTTTATGCCCATTGATTATTAGCTTCCTATTTCCCCCTCCTTCCAGGCCTTGACAACCACCATTCTGTTCTGATTCTATGAATTTGTCTCTTTTAGAAACCTCATAGAAGTGAAATCATGCAGTATTTGACTTTGTGACTGAACATACTTCATTTAGCCCAGTGTCCAATAGGTTCTACCCCATTGTTGCATATTGCAAAATTGCCTTCTTTTTAAAGGCTGAATAATATTCCATTGTATGTATATGTCATGTTTTCTTTATCCATTAATCTATCAGTGGACATTTAAGTCTTGGCTATTGTGCATGGTGTTGTAAGGAACATGGGAATGCTAAAATTTTGTGATCCTGTTTTTAACTTTTTTGGATGAAGAGCCAGAAGTGAGATTGCTGGATCACATGGTAGTTCTACTTTTAATTTTGGATGAACCTCATACTGTTTTCCATAGCACATGCAACATCTCATTGTGGTTTTGATTTTCATCTGCCTGTGTGACATTGAACAGTTTTTCATATGTTTGTTGGTCACTTGTATGTCATTGCTGGAGAAATACCTAGTCAAATCCTTAGCCCATTTTTTATAATTGGGTTATTAGTTTTTTATCTATTAAGTTGTATAAGTTCCCTATATTTTTTGGAGATTAATCTCTTATCAGATACGTAGTTTGTAATATTCTGTCTCATTCCATAGGTTGCCCTTTAATTCTGTTGATTATTTCTTTTGCTATACAGAACATTTTTAGTTTAATATAGTCCCACTTGTCTATTTTTGGTTTTGTTTCCTGTACTTTTAGTGTAATATCCATGAAATCACAGTCTAAGGCCAATATCATGAAGCTTTGTCCTTATGTGTTCTCTTAGGAGTTTTACAGTTTTGGGTCTTACATGTAAGTCTTTATTCCATTTTGAGTTTATGTTTGTGTATGATGTAAAATAAGGGTCCAATTTCATTTTTGGCAGTGAGTATCTAGTTTTTCCAACAGCATCTGTTGAAGAGACTGTCCTTTCCCTATTTGTGTACCCTTGACACCTTTGTCAAGATCAGTTGACTATATATGCATGGATTTTAGGTGGGGGGGGAGCTCTTTGTTCTGTTGATCTATATGTCTGTCTTTATGCCTGTACCACACAGTTTTGATGACTGTAGTTTTGGAGTATGTTTTGAAATCAGGGTGTATAATGCTTTCAGCTTTGTTCTTCTTTCCCAAGTTTGATTTGTCTGTTCATGGTATTTTGTGTTTCCATATGAATTGTAGACTTGTTTCCCCACCCCCACCCCCCTATAAAAAGGACATTGGATTTTGATAGGAATTGCATTAAATCTGTAGATTGCTTTGGGTAGTATGGACATTTTAATAATATTAAGTCTTATAATCCATGAACATGGAGTGTCCTATTTTTTGTGTCTTTCTTAATGTCTTTCATCAATATTTGGTAATTTTTAGTGCAAGTTTTCTTAGACAAGTTTTCTTAGACAAGTTTTTTAGTACAAGTTTCTAGACTTTTACTCCCTTAGTTAAGTTTATTGCTAAGTATTTTATTCTCTTTGAAGGTATTATAAATAATATTATTTTCCTAATTTTCTTTTCAGATAGTTTTTTATGTATAGAGATGAAACTGGTTTCTGCTTGTTGATTTTGTGTTCTGCAAATTTACTGAATTTTTAAATTAATTCTGACAGTTTTTATATGGAGTCTTTAGGGTTTTCTATATATAAGATCAAGCCATCAGCAAATAAAGACTGCATTTAACTTCTTCCTTTCCAATTTGGAGGCCTTTTATTTCTTTTTATTGCCTAGCTCTGGCTAAGATTTTACTACCATGTTGAATATAAGTGAGGAGAATGGGCAACCTTGTCTTGTTTCTGATTTTAGAGGAGAAGCTTTCAGTTTTAAGTATGATGTTAGTTGTGGCCAACATATATGCCCTAAATTGTGTTGACATACTTTCCCTCTATCCCTATTTTTTAAAGATTATTTTTATTATGGAAAGGTATTGAAATATGTCACAAATTTATTTTGCATCTATTAAGATGATTGTGTGACTTTTATCTTTCATTTTGTTGATGTGGTAAATCACATTCATTGATTTGTACATGTTGAACTATCCTTGTATCCCAGGGATAAATCTTACTTTGTTGTGGTGTATGATCATTTTAAAGTGCTTTTGGATTTGGTTTGGTAGCATTTTGTTGATAATTTTTTGCATCTGTATCTGTCAGTAATATTGGTCTCTGTTCTTCTTTTCTTGTGGTATCTTTGTCTGGCTTTGTTTATAAAGGTAATGCTGGCCTCAAAATGAGTTTGGACATGTGCCTCCTTCAGTTTTGTGGACGAGTTTGAGAAAGATTGATATCAATTCTTCTTTAAATGTTTCGCAGAATTTACTAGTAAAGTATCTAATCCTGTTTGGTTTTTTTTATTTATTGGGATATTTTTAATTGGTGATTTGAGCTCCACTTCAGTTATGGGTCTGTTCAGGCTTACTGTTTATTCATAATTCAATGTTGGTAGGTTGTATGTTTCTAGAAATTTATCCATTTCTTCTACGTTATCCAGTATTATGTATATACCTTAATATTCAATGTAGCATTATTTAAAATAAACAAATATGGAAATAATCTAAGTGTCCATCCATGGATATAAAATCTTTGGTTCATATATTTTTTTCCATTGATTAAAAAAAATGCTTCTTTAAGAATCCTGCTTCTGGGAAGATGGAGTAGACATAATTTTCCCCATTCTTCCTGCTAAGTATAACTGAAAACACTGAACATTCACAAAAGTCTGCTCTGTCTAGCAAAAGGACCAGGAAAGGGGCAAGTTCTGAAGACAGAACACTTTTAGACAATGCCATTCTCCTCTAGCTAAACATCACAGATAAAAATGTGGTGCTACTCCAATGCTTCCTGCAAATGCCAAATAAAGATCCTGGACTTCTACCAGCATAGGACTGTGGCAAAGTAGTACAACCTCCTTTTGCTGATGGTGTGGTGGCAAAGGAAGCCAATAAAGAGCCCTGTCCCACCCCCACATGTCAGTAGAGACCACAGGGAGCCAGAAATTTGACCCTACCCTCAGTAATGAAGCACCTCATCCTCTCCACACTGGGGAGGTATGGGCTGGGGTTTTGGTGTCAGTCAGAACTTTCTTCACTGTCCAGCATTAAGTTTAAAGTTTATTTATTTATTTTGAGAGAGAGAGAGAGAGAGAGAGATGGGAGGGGTAGAGAGAGAGGTAGAGAGAGACAATCCCAAGCAGGCTCTGCACTGTCAGTGCAGAGCCTGATGCAGGGCTCAAAATCATAAACCGTGAGATCATGACCTAAGCTGAAACCAAGAGTCTGCCACTTCACTGACTGAGCCACCCAGGCACCCCCTTCCCAGCATTAAGAAGGCCACTCTCTACTTGGGTGTTAGTGTATGACATGGATGGAACAGTGATGAGGCACTCTTACATTTCCAGCCAGGGAAGAAATATCAACAAAGGACTAGTGAGTAGTTTGAATCCATTCACACCTGGCAGTAATAAAATGTCGTTTCCCCCCATGGATGCCAAAAGAGGCTGAATAGGGAACCTGGATTTTTGCCACCACCTGGCAGTACCAATGCAGTGGTACCCTCCCTTCCCTTCTAGATGGAGTGGTGTCAGAAGAGGTCGGCTAAAACAGAATGTTTAAATAAGGGCCAGGTTCTCATAACATAATACTCAGATTATCTAGACTTTAATTGAAAATTACTCATCATACTGAGAAGCAAAAGATCTCACACTGAATGAAAAAATATAATGGATAGATGCCAAAACTAATGACAGAAATTATAGAATTACCAGGCAAAACTTCCTTGTAATTTACTAGGACATATGTAAACTGGTAGAGACTCAAGTCCTGCATGACTGTGATCTCCATCAGTTAACCATTGTTTTTCCCCTTTCCTTTGTTCTTGGGCAGCCAGGAGTGCCTGAGGAATGCCACAAAGGTCCCACCTGGGGGCAGGGGGTGAGGGTTTGAAGGTTGTCAGTTTGCCTTAATGCTTTCTCATCATGTCTGTCCTTTCCTTCCGTAGGGAACAGAAGTCTTAACTTCTGAGGGAAAGGCAATAAACCCTATTTCCTTTAGGCATAGAAGATCTATCTCAGTTATAGGAAAAGGTTATGAAAATAACCTTCTACCTCTGAAGGAAGAAAAAGTTATCATCCTGGACCTATGTGAGAAATAAGCCCACTGACCCAATCAAAGGAGGGACATGGAGACTTGGAGCACAGTGAAGTGAGGCTTTAATCAATGTCCTTGCAATAATGGTGTCTGATCACAAGCACACTAGGGGCAGTTATAGCAGGCAATTTACCTCCTAGCACTCAAGTCCCTACTCTGATTCCTCACTGGCTGAGTACTACAGAGGTTACAGCCTTACCCAGACCGGCCTATGTCCATATAAGACAAAAAGTAGTCTGACTAGAACAAATGCACATTCCTTGAGGTGACTCAGAGACTTCTGTTCTTTGGTGCATGCTCATTGCAAACCCTATGAAAACAAACCAGCGAAAGGGAGAGGAGAGGGGAAGAACCAGGAAGTGAAGTGTCTAAGGGGTTGGGACTCCATTGTGTGTGTGTGGGGGGGGGTGGAGGGGGGAGTTCATACATTTTCCAATTTGGCATTTGGTATTTTGGCTTTTATTTGGTATTTCTGAATAGGAATCATCTCCCTTACTTCTCACAGCTAATACCATTAGAGATACCGTCCTGACAGGAAAAGGACAGGATCACTGAGGTGCCCCCACCTTTGAGAGCCATCAATTCAAACTTTTGTCTACATTATTTCTTCTGATATGTGTCTCATATTTTAAAGATTCATTTATATTGACCTAAATTTATATATCTATCTATATCTATATCTATATCATCTATATCTAAATCTCTCTCTCCCTCTATATAATATAGATATAGATAGATATAGATATAGATAAATATAGATATAGATATATACATATTTTTTTACAAATATTGGCCTAAGAAGAATCTGTTACATAAGAAATATAAAGCATCTTACTTAGTAGTGTATTTTGAGGGAAAAAAACCTATCAAATGTGAATATGAAAGATAGCCACAATATATTTGCAAGTTCTCTTTCTCTCCCTGTCCCTACTACTTAGTAAAAGATGTGAAAAACAATGACATAGAATCCTATTATGCCATTTTTAGAGAGATTTCTTTGCTTATGATGCCACACCCACAGGATGGCTCCAGGGTGATGATTGATATTGTTCAGCAGATGTTATTGCCCCATCACATAGTTTTGGTTTAATTTATTCTTGTATAATTGCATTGTTCTTTATGCTTCTGTGCTGGAGATTGGTACAATATAAAAAGGAGCTTTGTTATTATGAGTGTACCATAGGGATCCAGCTAGAGTCTTCTAGTCATTTGGTTTAGAGATTTTCAAAAAGAGTAAGTGTGCTGCCAGTGCTGGTAATTTAAAGATACCATTTGTGAGGGCTTTAGGGAAGGTAATGCATAATAATAATAATAATAATGGCTAAAATGTTAGTCCCTACCACATTCCTGTTAATTACAATGATGCTGTTATCTTACAGGTGAGCTTTCTGAAATGTAGAAAGTTTTAGTAATTTATTCAAGATCACTCAGCAAATAAGATGCTGGAGTTCATATCCAGACTGATTTGAAAAACTATGATCTCAAGTTCTTTTTTTTTTTCTTTTGCAAACTATTGTTGGTCATATGATTAAAAGAGAGTAATATAAATATATTTTATTTCCTTTTATATTTCAGAATCCCTTGAAGTATTTTATTAAAAGTTACTGATTCCTAGTTGTTGTTGTGTTTCCCCTCCCCTAGACCTTCTAAACCAGAATTTCTCAGGGTGTACCTGTGGAGCATGCATTTTTAACAAGCAACCCTAGATAATTCTTATGCACAATGAATTTGAGAGCCCCACTGTGACTGCCTCCAGCTAATGTCACTCTCCAGCACTTCATTAATGAGCTTTTTGGACAGTAGATTTGGGGTAGCTTCCAAGGCACTACACCGGTCCCTTGAGTATGGCAGCCAATTTTTGCAGGAGCATTTTCAGCTTTCCCCATCTCCATACTAAAATATATTAGCTACTACAGGGAACTTCTCTAGCTGGCTATGGCAAGCTCAGACATTTCTCATCAGTGTTGGGGCATTTGTCACCCTTGTCTGGCCTTGAATCACCTCACCTATCAGGAAGGTTTCCTGAATCAGGAAACATTTAGACACTTATAAAACTAAATCCCTTTGCCTAAGGGCAAACCAGGAAGAAAATGGATGAAGTGAGAAATAGAGAATTACTTTCACTTCCTAGAGAAAAGTTTGAAAGTTAAAAAGAGAAATGAAATATAATATGTATATTTACTTATTGATGACACTGGTGGTCAGTATTTTTACTGAGCCTTTGTTATATGATTTGCCCTCTGCTGGATGATGTAGATGTAGAAGATGCCAAGTAAGGACCTGCACTAATGATTTTAATATTTCATATTTGAGTAGTACTTTGAGAGTATTATAAACATTTTGACTTAGGTTATTTCATTTGATCCCCAATACATTCTTTTGGTTGCTAGACTAATAGTTTATTTTTTTTTCCTCTCCATTTTAGCTCCTTTTTGATGCTCACTGATTAGATTTTGAATGCATTTAGAAAAAAAAAAAACTCTCTGGCACAAAAACAGACACATAGACCAATGGAATAGAATAGAAACCCCAGAACTAGACCCACAAACATATGGCCAACTCATCTTTGACAAAGCAGGAAAGAACATCCAATGGAAAAAAGACAGCCTCTTTAACAAATGGTGCTGGGAGAACTGGACAGCAACATGCAGAAGGTTGAAACTAGACCACTTTCTCACACCATTCACAAAAATAAACTCAAAATGGATAAAGGACCTAAATGTGAGACAGGAAACCATCAAAACCTTAGAGGAGAAAGCAGGAAAAGACCTCTCTGACCTCAGCCGTAGCAATCTCTTACTGGACACATCCCCAAAGGCAAGGGAATTAAAAGCAAAAATGGACTACTGGGACGTTACGAAGATAAAAAGCTTCTGCACAGCAAAGGAAACAACCAACAAAACTAAAAGGCAACCAACGGAATGGGAAAAGATATTCACAAATGACATATCGGACAAAGGGCTAGTATCCAAAATCTATAAAGAGCTCACCAAACTCCACACCCGAAAAACAAATAACCCAGTGAAGAAATGGGCAGAAAACATGAATAGATACTTCTCTAAAGAAGACATCCGGATGGCCAACAGGCACATGAAAAGATGTTCAGCGTCGCTCCTTATCAGGGAAATACAAATCAAAACCACACTCAGGTATCACCTCACGCCAGTCAGAGTGGCCAAAATGAACAAATCAGGAGACTATAGATGCTGGAGAGGATGTGGAAAAACGGGAACCCTCTTGCACTGTTGGTGGGAATGCAAATTGGTGCAGCCACTCTGGAAAGCAGTGTGGAGGTTCCTCAGAAAATTAAAAATAGACCTACCCTATGACCCAGCAATAGTACTGCTAGGAATTTATCCAAGGGATACAGGAGTACTGATGCATAGGGCCACTTGTACCCCAATGTTCATAGCAGCACTCTCAACAATAGCCAAATTATGGAAAGAGCCTAAATGTCCATCAACTGATGAATGGATAAAGAAATTGTGGTTTATATACACAATGGAATATTACGTGGCAATGAGAAAAAATGAAATATGGCCTTTTGTAGCAACATGGATGGAACTGGAGAGTGTGATGCTAAGTGAAATAAGCCATACAGAGAAAGACAGATACCATATGGTTTCACTCTTATGTGGATCCTGAGAAACTTAACAGGAACCCATGGGGGAGGGGAAGGAAAAAAAAAAAAAGAGGTTAGAATGGGAGAGAGCCAAAGCATAAGAGACTGTTAAAAACTGAGAACAAACTGAGGGTTGATGGGGGGTGGAAGGGAGGAGAGGGTGGGTGATGGGTATTGAGGAGGGCACCTTTTGGGATGAGCACTGGGTGTTGTATGGAAACCAATTTGTCAATAAATTTCATAAAAAAAAACAAAAAAAAACCTCTCTAATAAACATGATTAGAGATTCTTACACATAGTCCTAAAATCTTTAAATCATACAAGTATTATATCCTTATCATTTGTTTTTTTTAATATTCTTCAAACCTGTCTACAGTTCTAAATTTTCCAAATACTATTCCATTAAATTCTTTTCTGATAATCAGATTTATATCTGTATCCTTAGCTCTAACATAGTGCCTATAAATGCAGTAGAGTATTCCTGTTTTTAGGAGTTTCTTATCTTTTACTGAAAATATGTTTCCATAAAAGAAATACAACAGAATACAGAGCAAGGCATAAGCTAGCCATATAAAGAAATTCATTAATATTTAACATATTAAAAATTAAACAGGGTGTTTGAATAGTTGTGGGAGGCAGAATTTCTAAAATATGTCCTACTCTAATCCTCAGACTCTGTGAGAATGGTGAACTGTCACTCCCACCATTATGTTATGCAAAGTTAAGAGAGTGGGATTATCCAGGTGGGTCTGATCTATCATATGTGGCATTAAAAGTAGAGAGATTTCTCCAGTTTATGACAGAAGAGGGAGTGAGAGAGATTTGAAACAGGGGAAGGAGTTGCACCATTGCTGGTTTGAAGTAGGCCCCATGAGAAGGAATGCAGGTGGCCTTAGTTGTTGCCAGTAGATAGCAAGGAAATAGAAAGCTCAGCCTACAGGTGCAAGGAAGTGAATCTGTTAAGAAGTCAAAATGAGTCTGGAAGCAGATAATTTCTCAGAGTTCCCAGTTAAGAGAACAAGATGGCTGACATCTTGATTTTGCCATGTGAGATCCTATGCATAGAATCAGTCTAGTCTGTCCATACTTTTGACCTACCAAACTGTGACCCAATAATTGGGTCTTATTTTAAGACATTAACTCCCTTTATGGAAAATGTGGTGGTAGAAAACTCTAGTGGAAGTGGCTGGAGTTTTTAATAAAGGCTTCACAGAACTTGTTTTTGTGAGAATAAAATAAGTGTTAATTGTAATAGTTTCCTCTGGCTTCTCTAACAAACTTACTGTCTTAAAACAACACACATTGATTATGTAGGCAGTTCTGAAGTGAGACGTCAAAATTGGCTTCACCAAGCTCAGATAAG
Organism: Prionailurus bengalensis; assembly: GCF_016509475.1. NCBI lineage: Eukaryota > Metazoa > Chordata > Mammalia > Carnivora > Felidae > Prionailurus > Prionailurus bengalensis. The sequence continues at coordinate 77,013,302 of NC_057350.1, read as the reverse complement.
GCAAGCTATGTTCCTTTCTGAAAGCTTTAGTGGAGAATCTACTTCTTTTTTTTTAAAATAGTGTTATGTTATTTTTTGAGAGAGAGAGAGAGAGAGAGAGAATCCCAAGCAGACTCCATACTGTCAGTGCAGAGCCCAACTTGGGGCTCAATCCCAGGAACCTTGAGATCATGACCTGAGCCAAACTTAAAAATCAGATGCTTAACCAGCTGAGCCACCTGGGTGCCCTGGGGAGAATCTACTTCTTGGCCTCTTTCAGCTTCTAGCGGCAGCTGCTGCTTTCTTTGGCCTGTGGCCCCCTCCTCCCTCTTCAAAGCCAGATAAACTTTAAAGGCTTTCTCACATTGTATCATCCTGACTCAGACATTTCTGCCTTCCTCTCCCACACTTAAGAGCCCATGTAATTACTTTGGCTCACCTGGATAATAGAGAATAATCTCTCTCTCTCAGATCAGCTGATTAGCAACCTTAATTCCCTCTGCTGCCTTAATTATTCTTTGCCTTGTAACCTATCATATTCTCCTGGCTTCAGGGAGTAAAATGTGGATATCTTTAAGAGGTCAATATTCTGCCTACCAATGATATTTAGAAAAAAAATAAAGATATGCTGGCTAGGCAATGAATTGTGCAGAAACTATCCTTGGTAAAATATTAACTTTATTTTCACTTATGGGTTTGATGTTTATGTATAAGTAGATTTTTTTTCTGGAAAAAGAAATGCGTGAGAAGATTATGAGCCTTGGCAGCCCATGAAATATTTGAATGCTTACATGTACAAAGTTCCATCATGCTGTGAAATGTCCTCCTTACTGAGAATTGAAATGGGGTAATTTATAATAAAAATAATTTCTTAAATTAAAAATCTTATGTGCTTAAAAAATAATACTTTCCTAGGCATTATTCCATTTATTTATAATGACGTCTGTGACGTCTTGCTGATCTTTCTGGCCTGTCTTCCTCTACTTTCTCAGAAACATTTTAAAGATACTCCTATTACAGCATTCAAAGGAGGCTTTTTTGGTTTTTTTGTTTGTTTGTTTGTTTTGTTTTGTTTTGTTTTTTTGATAATTCACTCAATATTTGTCATTAAGTGCAGGAGCATCTTTATATCGGCAGTGCTTGGGTAGTACCTGGCACCTACCTGTGCTAATATATGTTCACTAATAATAAATACATCTTAAATAAGTCATTCCTAATAATTTATCCGTATTGAAGGAATAAACAGTGATGGTTGAGGTCAGCATTTCAGAGCGTGTTCCCCTAATTCTTAACATGTGAACTGAATATATTTGGTGATCAAGATTTAGCTGAAGTTTAACAACAAACTTTATCAAATAATATGACTCTTCTGTGATGACATTTGTGTCAAAATCTAAATTTGTTCATCCTAAGAAAATACTTAGCTAAATGATATATGTATTATATGTTATAGCTTTGCATTTTGTCATTTAATATTTTGCACATATAAATATGCATATGCATGAATGGTAAATGTATGTCTATTTCTGTCTTAAGAAGTTAATTGGTAGTGGCTGCATATGAGTCCATTTTGGCAAATACCACTAAAACTTTTGAGGTATAAACTTAAGAAATTATTTAATATTTTTTTGCAGCAGCTCAAGGGAGTGTATTCTAACATGAGTTTTACTGTTATATATTCCTTAAAAAAAATCTCCACACAGTGACATGGAAGTCTCCTTTGAATAATTATATCTTTTCTCACTTTTTAAATAATCAAATATCTTTATTACCTATATGTCCTGATTTTCCTCTTGCTGCTCTGAGAAGCTCCTGGCAGTTCAGATTTCCACAGGCTTAGTTGCTCTATTACTTTTACAATAGTCAGGTAGCAGAGTGTGTTTGTGGATGCTCTTTCATTTTTTCCACTTATTTTTTTTTTCCTAAGTAGGCATTTTAGTACCTTACAATGGCAAAAAACAAGTCACTTTTTGTGACCTGACATGCAAGTAATTAGACTGAACTTTCTTTTCACTAGTTATGTGACCTTGCACAAACTCCATAATCCTTCTGATTGTAAGTACTCACATCTATAAATTATGTAGAATTGCTCGCATATATGTTAGAGATATTAAAAAAAACCCACTGGTATAGAGGATAATATAATATATAACAATATACTTATCACCCACTTAAGAAATAAGAACTTACAAATATTGAAGATTCTATATAATCCTCCCCAATCATTTCTCTTCCATTTTTTGCCCAGGAATAATCTTGAAAACTCATTTTGTGCAGATCATTCCCATATGTATGTTTTTAATTGTGTTACATGTGTATGAATTCCTAAACAAACATGTCATGGTTTATTTATCTTACTGTTATTATTACAACATGGAAGTAAGCATTTTTGTACATCATGTCTACCCGTGAATAGGTGCAAGAATTTTGAATGGGGATATCATCGGGAATAGAAGTAATGAGTGTAGGGTGTGCATGACTTGCAACTTTAGTCACATGTGCCAGGTTATTTTTTACATTTTTTGCAGCAATTTATATTCCCACTACAACATATGAGAACTCCCATTGTTCTACATGCTCACCGACACTTGCTTTGGGATGTAAAATGATATATCAATGTATTGTGTCTTTAAAAATTTGATATAATTACTGAAGTATTATTGACTTACAGTAAACTGCATATTTTTAAAGTATACAGTTTGATAATTATTGATAAATATATATGTATATAAATGTGCAGATGTGTGTGTATATATATATACACAAATACACCTGCGAAACAAAAAAAGATAATGAGTATATTTATCAGCCCAAACATTTCCCTATGCCACTCTATAAGCCCTCCCTCCTCATTTCCCTGTGCCCCACCACTGTGCCCAGGCAACCACTCATCTGTTTCATGCTACTATAACTTAGGTGGAGTTTTCTAAAATTTTGTATAAATGAAATAACCTTGTATGCCTTTGGGTGTGTGTGCCTGGCCCTTTTCACCCAGTTTGATTATTTGGATTTTTATCTTTGTTGTAGTCTGAATATCCATCCCCTTTTATTGTGGAAAAATACTTCATCATATGGATAGACCACAGTTTGCTTATACATTAATTCTTGATAGACATTTGGGTTATTTCCAGTTTAGGGTTACTATAAATAAATTTGCTATAAACATTCATGTACAAATCCTTTTATGGATATATACTTTTATTTTTCTGGAGTAGATTCTTAGAAGTGAAATGGTTGAATAATATGGCAGGTTTGTGTTTAATTTTATTTTCCAAAGGAGGTTTAACCATTTTAGAACCTCATGAGGAGTGAATAAGAATTTTGCAGTGTCTTTATATATTCTGAATATAATTTCTTTATCAAATATATGATTTGCAGGTATTTCCTTATAGTCTTTGACTTGATTTTTCATTCACTGTACAGTGACCTTCAGAGAACAGAAGTGTTTAATCTTAATGGAATCAAATTCTTTACCTTGCTCTTTTATGGATCATGTTTTTTGTTCCATAGGTTTCAATAGATTTTCTAACAAAAAACTACAAAGGTTTTCTTAACTGTTTTGTTACTACAATCTTAGTTTTCAGGTTTGCATTTAATTCTATGACCCATTTTAGATTAGATTTGTATATGATGCAAGGAATAGCTCAAGGTTCTTCTTCTCCTTCCTCTTCTTCTTCCTCTCCTCCTCCTCCTCCTCCTCCTTGTCTTCCTCCTCTTCCCCTACACTTCTCCTTCCTTTGCACCTTTATCAAAAATTAGGTATGCGGGTCTATTTCTGAACTCTATTTCTAGTTTAATAATCCTATTTATCTATTTTTACACCAATATCAAACTATCTTAACTATAGCTGCACAATGAGCATTAAAATCAGGAAGTGACAGGGAAACTTGTTCAAGGGCTTTTTTCAAGGGGTTTCTTTTTCAAGGGTATTAATTAATTTATTTATTTACTTATTGGAGGAGTTTCCTATGTCCTTTGTATTTCTTCATGAATTTTAGAAAAAGCATGTCAATTTCTATTTTTAAAAAAGACTGCTCTTATTTTAATAGGGAATGAATTGGATCTGTAAATAAGTTTTGGAAGAATTGATATTTCAGTAATAGTGAATGTTACAACTCATGACCATGGTTTATTTCTTCATTTATTTGGATCTTAAATTGAAATTAATTTCTCTCAGCACTATTTTGTAGTTTCCAATGTGCAGGTGTTTTGCATAGTTTATCAGATTTATTTTAAAGTGTTTCATAGTTTTTATGCTATTTTATATGGAATTTTTAATGTTTATTTATTTATGTTGAGAGAGAGACAGAGAGAGAGAGAGAGAACAAGTGGGGGAGGGGCAAAGAGAGAAAGAGAGAAGATCCCAAGTAGGCTCCATGCTGTCAGCTCAGAGCCTGACACGGGGCTTGCTCTCATGAACCATGTGATCATGATCTGAGCTGAAATCAAGAGTTGGACACTTAACGGACTGAGTCATCCAGGCCCCCCGTGTATATAGAATTTTTCAAATTTTGCTTTCCAAATGTTTGTTGCTAGTGCTTAGGCATTTGATTTATGCATATGGTAACCTTGCAGAACTCACTTTTTATAGTTTTAATAGCTTTTTTTGGTAGAATATATTGAAATTTGTAGACAGTCATGTCAGTGAATAGAGATAGATTTTACTTCTTTTAAAAAGGAATTGTTTTTCATTACTTACTCCTGCCTTGTTACACTAGCCAGAATATCCATTACTCTGTTGTCTAGAAGGGTGTGTACACCCTTGTCTTGTATCTGATCTTAGGGGCAAAGTATTCAGTTTCTCATCATTTGGTTTGATGTTATAAGGTTGTGTTAGTTTCTATGTCAGGGTCCTCAAGCCTACTCCCAGGATTGGTAATTTACTAGTCATTATATTTACTGCTACAGATTATCACGATATAAGGATATATGGCAAAATCATCAAAGGGAAAAGACACAGAGGGTAAAGTCTGAAGGAAACCATGCATAAGCTTCTGGGAGTCCTCCGTCAGTAGACTTGTGTAGCACACATTTAATTGCTTTCAGCAGTGGGTTGCAACAACGCATAGAAAAGGCTGCTTACTAGGGATCTTTGTCTGAGTCTCCATGTCCAAAGATTTTATTGAGGGTTGACCAAATAGGTACGTAATGTACTGGTCATAGTTACTAAAACTCCAGACCCTTAGAAGGGAAGCAGGTATTTACATAAATCACACTGTTGGCACAAATTATCTAGACTAGCTAGTATAGTATGGTTCAAGGCCACACGCAGTCAAAACACTCTCATCAGAATATCCCAAGAGCTCATTCTGAGGAGTTGGCCAATGGCCATTTATGAAAATTTGGAACATGTAAGGCTTGGGCAATTCAGGCCTAATGAGTTAACTCTTTCCTACACACTTTCTATTCTAAGTTTGCAGGAAGTTTTCATCGAGGATTATGTTGGATTTTATTAAAAACTTTTCTGCACCTTTTTGAGATTATCCTATGGCTATAAATACATTAAATACATTGATTTTCAAATACTAAACAAATTTTGCATCTGTGATATAAAGTCAGTAGGTCATTATGTATTTTAGTTTATATATGTTCTTGGATTTGATTTGATAAAATTTTGTTTAGAAGTTTTGGTCAAGTTTGATGAAGGATATCATCTAATCTCCTATATGGTTATTATTTTCTTATTTTCTGTTTATGTCTTCTATGAAATACTGAGAGGGATATTGAAATCCCCAACTATAATTATAGGTTTGTCTATTTCTCCTTGCAGTTCTATCATTATCTGCTCCATTTGAAAGCTCTCCATGTTTATTTAGTCTTATTTCATCTTGATAAATTTACCTATTTATTATTATTAAATAATCTGTGTTCCTGGTAATATAATTTGAGATATAATCTAATTTGTCTCATACTAATATAGCACCCCTGCTTTCTCTTGATTACTGTCAGTATATCTTTTCCTAACCTTTTACTTTTAATTTATTATCTCTTTACATATGAAGTGTGTTTCTTATAGGAAGCATAGAGTTGGGTTCTACTTTTTCTTTTGATGTGATAATTTCTGCCTTGTATTTGGAATATTTAGATCATTTGCATTTAATGTGGTCTTTTATGTAGTTACATCTAAATCAACCAACTCATTACTTGTTTATTATTTGTACCATCTGTTATTTTTTCCCATTTTCTCATTTTCTGCTTCCTTTTCAAATAATTATTTATTTATTATTTTATTTTCTCCTCTCCATTTTCTTGTATACTTTGTGACTTTTAGTGATTGTCTTACAGTATATGCATTTAACTTATTACCCTCTAATTTCAAGTGATATTATACCTCTTCTGAGCAGGGCTCATTCTAGTGATATTAATCCCCCATTATTGACGTAAGGCTTATTTGTACCTAATGTTCCATAAATCACAGATTTTCCATTCTAGCTGGTTAGAGCAAGCACTATTCATAGCTTTGTTGAGTTTTGGGTATCATTCATTACCTCCAGTCCTTTTGGGTGCTTCTTCCTGAGTCTCAGATATTTTTGTTACATGCATACACTGATCAACTCTGAGCTGAATGTATAAGGGAGGCTCTGCAGGTATCTGGAAATCTCTGTGTGCAGTTTTCTCCTATCTAGGAAGTCCAGCCACACTGGTCTCTCTAGAAACCTAGGAAGCCTGCCAGGCTTCTCCTGGTAAATTAGTTCCCTATTGCTATTGTAGCAAATCACCACAAACTTAGTGGCTTAAACCAATTCAAATTTATGATCTTATAGTCACAAGTGTTAAAAGCCCAACATGGGTCTTACTGTTCTAAAACCAAAGAGTCAGCAGGGCTGAGTTCCTGTCAGGATACTCCAGTGGCAAATCCGTGTCCTTGACTTTTCCAGCTTCTAGAGAATGACCAGATTTCTTGAATTGTATCCCATTCCTCTAAAGCTAACTAAACTCCATCTCTCTATCCATTTTTCTATAGTTACATCTCCCTCTAATTCAAAAGTGAACTGGGAAAGTTTCTCTGAGTTTGAGGACTTATGTGATTAGATTAGGCTCATCGAGATAATCTCCCCATATCAAGGTTATTAATTTAAGCAGCACCTGCAAAGTCCCTTTGCCATATAAGGTAACATGTTCAGTTTTAGGGGAGTAGGATGTGGACATCTTTGGAGGACCATTATTCTACTGTATCCTCTCATCTCTAAGGAGTCAGAGCCCTTCATTGGTTTATATTTTATATGCAGTGTGTTTTACAGTGTGATTTCACTTATTTGTCTGGGTTCTTTTTGTTGTTGTTTTGTTTTGTTTTTATTTTTGTCTTTGATTTTTTAGTTGTTGGATCAGAAAGAGTAAATTCTACTTTTGTTACCCTATCTTGGCTAAACACAAAAATCTCTAGTACCTCATTGTTTAAATTCAGTTCTCTTCAGTTAAATTCATTTCTCATAAGGTTAGGCATCTTTTAGTTTCCCGTTTTCGTTTGTTTCTTTGCTTTGGCTATTCATAGTTCTTGTCTTTAAAATTCTCTTCATTTACTATTTTGATTTTTCTATTGAAGAGTATGTCTTTTTCCTATTTGTTTTACAGACATAATTTACAGGTTCAGGATAAAAACTTTTTATCAGTTGCGTGCAATACAAATATTTTCTTCCAGTATGTGGTTTATGGTAGTCTCACTTGTTCATGGAGAATTGTTTTCAGAGACAGATTTAATATTATTATAAACAGATTTATCATATTTTCAGGATTTATGTTTTCCTTAAAAAAATTAAAGTTCTCTTTTCCACATTAGGTCTTTAACCATCTGAAATTCATTTCTGTGTATAGTATGAGGCAGAGGTCCCATTATTTTTTTAGAGGAACAACAAATAACAGCATTTATTGACTAATCTATTCTTTTCATAATGGTTTATGAATCCTGTTGCCATTTCCTTTTAGTGGAGTCTTTTGGTGATGAATTCTTGGTTGTCTGAAAAATATCTTTGATATCACCTTCATTTTTTTAAAGGGATACTCCACTAGATAAGGAATTATAGTTTGGCAGGTATTTTCTTTAGCCATTAAAAATATCATTCTACTGTCTTCTGATTTTCATTATTTTTATTTAAAATAATTTGTGAAATTTTGCTGTTCTTTTGATCTTAATTTTCTTCTCTCCAGCTTTTTTCATATTTTAGTTTTGTATTTATTTTTCGGAGTTCTACACTGATATACCTAGGTGTGATTTTTTTTTGTATTTACCCTGCTTCATAAAGGTTCACTACTTATATCTTTTGCTTTATATATCATTTGTAAGTTTTGGAAAATTCATGACTTATAACCTCTTCTCTCTCTCTTTTTCTTTTTTAAACTTCAAATACATAGACCTCTTTACCAAAGCCAATTTATCTTATGATCTGTTCCATATTTTCCATATTTTAAAAATTTCCCCATGCTTCCTTCCAGATATTTCTACTGTCTTATCTTCCACTTCCTAACTTCTTTCTTCATCTAGACCTAATATGCTATTAAATCCATGTGTTGAGCTTTAAACCATTATATTTTAAGTAATGCATCAATTACGTTTTCTGAGTAATTGTTTTTATACTTTCCACTTACACCTCATTTAATTTATTAAACATTAATCACATCTGAATCATTCTACAGTTCTGACTTAAAGACCAAGTTTCTTGTGTTTTTCCATTATTTTCTTTTGGTTTTCACTCAATTCTTTTCTGTGTGGCTGATTATTTTTGATAGAGTGCCAGGAACTGTGGAAGAATATTAAAGAGATACTTTGAGGCTCTGGATGATGTCAAGTTTCTTCATATATAATTTGCTTTTCTTTCTGGGAGACAGCTTTTGCCAGTCAGTAATTGAATTGACTTACAGTGGGATTTCAAATGCAGTTTTCATTATACAAGCAGATGGTAAAATGTGCCCCCCAAAAGTCAGAGTTTAAATAAGTATGCAAAGGAAAGATACACCTCTTTTGGGTAGAAGAATCTAGAATATTTTCATGAAAGAGGCAGGGTTTAAATGGGATCTGTATGAATAGAGGTTTAACATATGTAGCTTAGAGTAATAGAATGAGGGAGGGAAGAAGAGACAAGGAGTCAGAAAATTGAGTTAAAAAAACACTTTTGAAGCTGATTTAATACATTCAAACATACAGAAATATAAGCGTTTTATCATCATTCTCCTTTTTTTCTGTATATAAGTGGAGATTGTTCTTGGGAATGGATTCACTTTGTCATAATCCAATGAGAAGTAAGAAATACTGGTTTTCTGATTATTCTCTTTCTATGCCAAATATTTTATAATGCTGCCATTGTTAATTTGAAGAATATTGCTACCATTCTGTGAGGCATTATCTCACAGAATAAAAATGTTCTCTACTTTCAACAATGCACTTATGAATTTAAACATTAACTATTTTAATCATACCAAAGTTTTATCTCAAAAACTGATAATGGATTTTTTTTTAATTTTTGTTTTTCTTAATCTTCAGAACATGTTGGATAAAATAACATTGGGTAATGTTTTCTTCACCACTCAGAATCTTATCAGTAAAATGAAAATTGAGTGATTCATGTATTTATCCATTCAACAAATATTAACAGAGTACCTTTATGCACCAGATGTTTTGCTAGTAACGTAATAGTATTTTCATTGTAGGTTTATTGTGAGAAATAAAATAAATCATTATGTATACACTTGGCCTCAATGACTGACATTAGAGGCTTAATAGATGTTCACAAATATTTTATTGCTTAGCCATTTTTATATGTAGGGATTTGTTTGATGATTTATTTGTTAAAGTTCATGGAAAGCCAGCAAAGAGAAATAAAGATGTTTTCTGTGTTGATCTTCTTAAAGAATTTAGAAGTATTAGTTTACCAATCACAACACTTCTGTACCAAATGCTTACCACATATATATTTGGACACACATGTTTTTTTTCTCCCTGTCTCCATTTCACTTTCTCTTTTTTCTGAATGCCTAAGATGGCAAATATATCATGCACTTTGCCATAATAAATGGTGACTTGCAGGAAATACCTCTCATTCTCTGCTTAAATATGAAGAAGCATTTTTATCAAAAGATAAAAATATGGAGGCTTAATTAACCTGATCTCTTGTTTTTTAGATGATACCTCTATTCTCAGTTACCCACACATTGTCTCATTACCCCAGAGTAGCTTTTGCTATATGGCTAATGCCAAATCTGGAAATTTATACTTAAGATATTTTGCCTACTTTATCCTCCTGCTTCTAAGTTTCTCATTCTTATTTATCCAAAAAGATTGCTTTCATTTCATTTCAGAGATAACTCTTCTACTTTCAAACTTGCAAAAAATTTCAGACAATGCTGAAAAAAGGCTTGGTGATACACTGGAATGCCCTTCTAATCTGTTTCCCCTGGAAGACAGGGTATCCTTAACAGTAGGAAAGGCTTATTGCATTATCCTGATGATAGTATAACAGAAATTAAAGTGTAAACTTTTATTGAAAATTCACTATCCTTGACATAAGTTATCTTATATCACTCTACATTTTACTTCTGGAAGTCAATGTACTTTTTATTTTACTTCTGAGATATCTGTGGCTCAGAGTTAATCAAGGATTTATGCAGATTTTAAATAAAATATTCATTGATTTTCTACTACATGAGAAGTACTATAATATGCTCTGTTGGAGACATAAGGGCATCCATACATCGTCCTGGCCCTCTGGGAATTCGGAGCTTCAGGAAAATATGGTGGCTATTACTTTGTCTCTCAGTGCCAATCCTGCCCTTGGCTTTCTTTGTGATGCTCTCACTAGGCTATGAAAACCACTGCATTCCTACTTTGCCTTTTGCCGCTCTGATGGCTCTACATATAAAGAATGCTAGAGAAATATTAGAAATGGAGTTCCATAATGCACTTTCTGTTTTCTGTTCCCATCTACAAATCCGAGCATTGTCTCTTTATTCTAGCAGTGAGTGGCAATTTTTCAGTTTTTTCTCTTCCCCCCAGAACCAGCTTCATTGTGCTCCCTAAGAAATAGTGCCGCTCCTCAAAGATCTGAGCACCAGCTCCACAGTCTTCTTTGTTTCTGAGGTCCCAGCACAGCTGAGCAGTGTCCCCTTGAAGTCTGGGTCCCAGCTCTCAGGGAGCCTCCTCCAAGTTACAGTTTAAAAACATTTACCTCTTCCCTTTTTTTAAGCTCATCTCCAGAGATGGTAGCTGCTTCTTGCAGGAAATAGCTCTTTGTTGTTTCATTGTTTCCTGTTTTATTAAAAAATCTTCTTTAGTACATTGAAGTAACAAAAGCAAAGGTGGTGTCTTCATCAATAGGATACATAATTCAAAGATCTTTTTGTTTGTTTTGTAAGTTCCGATCTCTTTTCTTTAATAATTTTCTTTCACTGGACAGTGAAAATTATCTTTATTCTTGTTTGTTTATTATTCTTTAGTTTGAAGCTTCAGACCAATAATTTTGAATGTTTAAAATAACATTAATCAACATAAGATTCACATTTTTAAGAGACAGCTGCAGTGAGAGCTCAAAATACTAAAGTAGAGTCAAAGGTGAGGTGTTTTCTGCTTCCCCCATTGACTTGGTGTCTTGCCTTAAGCAACAGTTTTGTGACATATGTCCTGTGTATATTAACATCTATATCCTCACTTCCATTTCTTGGGAGTTTGGGAGACTAAGTAATGCTTTTAGGAATAACTATACTGTCTACAAGAAATGCTTTCTTCTTTCCTTCTTAGGAAGTTAGGAGTAAGCAATAAAATTGTAGGTCTAATGTCCTAAAGTAGGCTAATTTATATTTGGGTCATCTTTGCACAAACTTCTCAAACAGTGGAAAAGAACATCAAAACAAACAAAACACTTGTCCCACAAAAAAGAAATATCTTCAAAACTGAATTCTTCCTTCAAATGACACAACATTGAGTCCTATATAAAGAATGGCTAAAGGTAAAGCATTAATGGTTGAAATAGTGTGAGTGTAAGGATGTTGGGAATAAACTGCTCCAGAATGAGTCAACAAGGTTCTTTCCTTCAGTATTTCCCACATTTTCCCCTTGAGCGCTTTCCTAGACTCTTGGCCTCCAAAGAAGAATGTATATAACACACTTTCAGATGAGCTAACAAAAGCTGTGAGACTCAGTTTTATGAGGCAAACTGAGTTGATTTTGTATCACACTTGAATTATTCTTCCTTTGTGTTATTACCTATACTTTTCCCTCTGCCCAGGTTGCCTCTCTTAGTCTCTTCTTTTTAAAATCTGGGCTATGTATTAAAGCCTGTGGTCATGAAACTTATAATTATTTTTGTGCTGCTATAACAAGTTACCTAAATTTAGAAGCTTAAAACCGTGCAAAATTTTAATCTCACAGTTCTGTAGTTAAGAAGTCTTGGTGGGCTCAATTAGACCCCCTGCTCCAGGTTTCAAAAGGCCAAGATCAAGGTGTTGGCAGGGCTGTGTTCATCACTGGAGTCTTTGGGAGAAAGAATGCACTTCCAAATTCATTCAAGTTGTTAGTAGGATTCCTTTTTTTGAGGTTGTAGGACTGAGGTTTCCATTTCCTTGCTGGCTGTTAGCCAGGTGCTGACTTTTGCTGCTAGAAGATACCCATATCCATGACTTTCATGTAGCCACCCCCACTCCCAGTGGCTGGCTAAGTCTGTCACATTTCACATATCTTTGACTTACCCTCCTGTTGTGTCTCTCTGACTTCCTCACCTACACTCAGCTGGGAGAAAACTCTACTTTTAAGAGCTCATGTGTATACATTGGGTCCACCGAATAATCAAAAAAAAAAAAAAACCTCCCTAATTTAATGTCAATTGACTGGCAACACTAATTACATCTGCAAAGTCCCTTTGTTCATATAATATGTCATTTTTATAATCATGACAAGGGGGTGGGGTGGTTATTTTGCCAAAATTCTGCCTACCATAAAGCCTTTCCTGAAAACTATCCAGGGTGAACCCACCTGCATTAGAAACTGCATCACTCTCTCTTAGTACCTCTCATAATGCACTTACTTACCTTAATCCACCTATGTTAAAGTCATTTATATAATTGCCTTGATTTCCTTATTCAGTTGTGAGACCCCTCTGATGGTGGTTTCTCAGTGTCTAATAGAGCTGGCACACTAACAAAATTGGAAGAATTGAGTGGAATAACCCAAGTCATACAGTAAAGGCAGATGGGACTAGAACCAGAGCTTAGAACAGGACTCTTAGTCCAGCATTTTCTCTTCAATAATAAATTGTCTCCCAAACCTGGCTGTGCCTTGCTCCTTTATTTCAAGTTTGTCTGCATAAACACAAAGTTTTGGCTGCATGTACAAATGCTCAACATGGCGTCATGGATTTTCATTTGATGGATGAGGAAAGACCCAATAAAAGAGGTAACATGAGTATGTCACACTTCTTTTTGAAAGCTCCCAACTCTCCCCCTTACCCAAGAATTGGGCATCATTTACAGACATGCATGTTTTTATTACATTTTAAGGAAATGTTGTTGTTTTTTCAGTGAAAGAATAGAATAGTATAGAAGTGATAGCCTTTTAAAATCTTGATTTGTCTGTAATTGAGCTGAGTGATCTGGTACCCTCTCCTATTGAAAGGTTCGTCAGGTAATCACACTCAAATCCCAACAAACCCCACTGTGTTTCTTAGGTGCACCTTAATTTACCAGCCTGCCTTTAGCCTAAAGAATATGTTCTTTTTCCTTTTTGTTTTTAGTTGCTGTCCTGCTGAAATCAATTCGTACATTCTAGAGGAGGATTTCTTATTTTGGTGGAGCAATTCTGCTCCCATGGGTGGCTGACACTGTAAACCTTTCAAAATGTAACACATTGGTCTTACAGTACTGAGTAAAGGCAGCATAGGGGTGGACAGAATCAAAGACCATAGGTTTAATATCTTTTTATAGTAGAAAGAGCATACCTCCTATCTTTCCATAGTAGAGACAGCAGAAGTCTGCGATCATAACTTTGAACTGGAAACAGAAGTGAATTCAATCACTGGCTCTGCAACCCTCCTCCTTGTTGACCTTTAATAAATTACATCCCCTCTCAGCATTAGTTACCTCAGTCACAGAGGGAAAAATACCTGCCTTACTCATTTGGGGTTGTTTTGAAAATGAAATGAATGTATTTTGTGAGTTATAAAGAATAACACAAATTACTGCCAGGAGTAATAACCCACTTTGAAAATTTTGTAATGTTTATTTTTTGAGAGAGATTGACAGAGTGTGAATGGGGGAGAGGCAAAGAGAGTGGGAGACACAGAATCTGAAGCAGGCTTCAGGATCTAAAGCTATCTGCACAGAGCCTGGTACGGGGCTTGAACCCATGGACTGGGAGATCGTGACCTGAACTGAAGTCAGTCACTTAACCGACTGAGCCGCCCAGACACCCCAAACCCAAACCATTTTAAGTGCATGTAAATATACAAGCATTATCATCACCACCAACTTCTTTATGCCTCTTTTCCCAGAGAAGATTGAAGAGAAGGTAGGCTCCAAGCCTCTGTTGAGGTCAAACAGCAGGTTAGCCAAAGCCTGAAGGTTAGAATTCAACAAGACACAATTCCCATTAGATTCATGAATTCCCTGCTGCTGCCAGAGCCAGACTGTTTCTCTACCAAATTACTGCCAAGGGAACACGATGCACATCTCAACTGTAGTTTCCACATTTTCTCAAGATTAAGTGGAGAGCTTTTTAAATCACTTTTCCAAGAATATCTTAATTTTTAAAATGCTCTCATTTTCATCACATCTTCAGCTTTTAACTCTCACCGTCCCCAGCATTCAAGTCTTCTTATTAATCCATTGATGAAGACTCCATGCTTGTTCTGAATATGATTTCTAGCAGCTGCCACATCTTTACTTATTCACGGATGGGAAGAAGGAGACAATTTTGATGTCTATTGCCTTAATCAGGGACAGGTGTTAAACTAGAGCACAACAACTCTAAAACTATTCTTTTCTTCATTTCAACGCCTAAGAAACACATTTAAAAAATCTATAATGATCAGACTTATTTATATGATATTCTTTGCTAAAGATTAGCAACTTTATAACAAATAGAAACTTTATAAATCTTTATAAACAAGTAGAAACTACCTGAAAGGATTTTCTTCAAAATAATCCAGCTGGCCAAATGATAGGCCATTGAGAATAAGACAAATGGGAAGTGGGCTACAGTTAAACACGGTTGTCCAGGAATTGAAAATAGATGAAGCTGGATTTTCTGTTTACTTTTTTACATTAAAAAAATGTCCATAATATCTGCTAAATAAATCCATTTTATAATAAAAGTTAAAGGTACTCAAGAAAGTTCATTGCTTGTATATTATTGGTATAAATACTTGATCTTAAAAATGCCTGTGCCCATTTATCACCATGGAAATACTTTTAGCAGTTTTAAATTGCATCCAGTTGGAAGAACCACTTAATTTTTGAAAGATTTAATAAATGATAAAGATCTTCTATACAATTAAAAACTTAAAGGTTAGCATCTAGTCCTACATCTAAATTTTTCAGCTCAAAAACCTTTTTGATCTATGACCTACCTTTGTCCTGATATCTGGATGTGAATATAATTTTCCATTTCTAAAGCCAACCTTCATAGGGATTATTATGTGCTATTTGGAGTCTTTTTTGCTCAAAAAGCATCATATAATTTGATTTACTAATGGATCAAGATGCCTTGGGATTGGTTTTCTGAGCTTAAAATTTAATAAAATTTTTATCTTAATACTGTATTTCTTTTTTCATGGGGGGTAAAATGAGTTCCAAAAACACATATTTAATTAGCTGCATTTTCTTTATTAAAGAAGATGTTGAAAACTTTGGCAGGTGTTATTTTCATGCAGAGTCACATTGATTTATTTTTCTGTGCCCTTCCCTCTAACTTTCACATCAGTTCTTTTGCAAGATGTTTGATGACAATCAACTGTTCTATGTGTGCTGTAATAAATTCTCAAATAAAAGAATAAGCAAAATTGGAAGTATCACTCTTCAAGATAAATATTAAATGTCAGTGTTTAACAATCTTGACAGGACACATAAAATGTCTTGGGAGACAGTGTCCCCAGAAGGGAAGCTCAAATTTGATTATCACATAATGTGATATACAAGATGATAGCCAGATATTTTATATAACTATATCAGTGAGATACTGACCACTACAAAGAAACACAGATTAAATATTATCCAATTGGTATTAATATCAATTAATTTTTAATTTAATTTAATTTTAATTTTAATTTAATTTTTTGCCTGACATTTTCTCAGAAACAAAATATTTAAAGAATAAAAATCAAAGTTTATAATAAGAGATTTTATTTCATGTGAGAAATCTCACATATTTATTCTCTTTCTTTTCATACAAAAAATTATAATGATCATATATTGTGGCAGGCAGAGCATGGTCTGTTATATTGTTAATTTTGAAATTTCCGAAGAATAAAAATTATCCAGAACACTTGAGGCTGAGTCACCACATAATTCAAAGGGCTTTATCAGCTGTGAATTCATGATTTGTATCATAAAGATCAAGCACAACATCAATACCTCAAAGAATCTGTACCTAGTAGAAGCAGATGGTCAAGCAGTGGCCTAACCCAGCTATAGAAGTGGATTCTGGGACCAAATGGGGGATGTGCCTAGTGTCAAAATATTATTGTAAAAAAAAAAGAGAGAAAAGAGAAACATTTTAGTCCAAATTCTGAGAATGCTCAGCTCAAAAGTTTTCCCAGCAAGTGGCTTTCCATGAAGGAGACTCTTTTACAACTGGGAATCTATCAGTACTGGAGTTTCAAAATAGGTTGGCAATCTCCAAATGAAAGATATGTAAATGAATTGCCAAGCTCCCATATTTGGGTACAAAGACAAACTATCCTGGAACAAAAATGAAGAGAACAAAAGTGAAAAGGACTCTTGCTATGAAGCTGATGTTCAAGACCTTCATGGGACTCACTTATTAATGATACATCCATCTATCCATTTATCAACTCAGAATGTAGACTAAAGGAGAAGCAGAATTTCTGATTCTGGTCAGAATGTTTGGGTCAAATACAGAAGGAAAAGGGCAGAGCTATAATTGAAAAGAGAGAAAGAGGCAGGCAGGGAGAGAGAAAGAAAGACTTGAAAACAGTAAACCTTTAGTGTCATAAAGAAAGTGTGCAGAAAGTAAAAGAAAAATAACTCTTGTCTTACAGAAACTTTCATCTCCAGATTTTGCTCTTTAAACCCTCAGCAGAAATGTAGCAATCACATCATCCATGAATTTAATTTGTGAACCACCTTTAGAGCTTACAGAAGATGCAACTCCACCATGTAGGCTGCAAAGATGTTTTCAAACTATTTTTTCTGTCCAGTATTTTTTAAAGAAAACTTTTAAATAAGGTATCCATAATGAATTCATAATGTAGTGACTATTTTAAATAAATTGCACTAATCTACATTGATTACAACCTTCCAGTTCCTGCAAATCTATTACTTAGATATAAAATTATAAATTGTGTTGGGTGGCCTTAGGGGACAGAACTGGCTGCAACTAGAATTTTCATTAATATGCAGAATAGCCTTCTAAGACTGTAATTGTCTGACATAGTAATGAGCTACCTTGGAAGCTCTGAGACTGCCCCCATTAGGGTTATTTATACAGACTGAAAACTGATGTCACAGAGTATGTTGTAGACTTTCTATAGGAGGTACAAGAGATACCTTTCTTCCAAGGTCTCATTGACAATGTCACAGTTGTATAACATTCAGAAAAATATCACAACTCAACCACAATTACAATTTAAAATTTAGCAATTCCCACCCCATGCCTTAATACTTTATAACACAGCATTCTCCTTGTTAATGCAAAAAGTACCACTAGACTCTTTAACCTTGAGCTTCTACCAATATGATCTGGTTTATTCTGATTTTGAGGATCTAGGGTCCTCAACAAGGATTAAAAATATTTGATATTAATAAGAAGGCTGGTCAAAGTCTCAGAATTTCTAAGATCTGAATAAAAGTTGAAAAGTCCAATTCATTCCAATTTGCCTTCTAAGAAACTATTTAAGCCCACAGGAGTTTACATTTGCAGATGACACACATGACAACCCAGTGTCCGTACTCTATTGCAAACAAGGTACACTAATTACAAAAACTAAATCCACTGGAGAGAGCCATGAAGAAAACACGTAAAATTATGTGCTGTGTCTTTAAGCCAGGAGCCAAGGTGCAGAATTATCATTGACTTTAAAACTGTCTGAGTGAAAGGGATCAATATTCAATTTACAAAGATAATGCAATATCTGGGAAGAAAAAAATACATGTTTATCAGAAACTTGCCAAAGTATAAGATTTTGGGATATGAAATCAAACCTTGAAAAGTCAAATAGCTAAAAAGATTTTTGAAAACAGCTGCTGGATTAACAACCTCACTGAAATAACTGATCGCCCTGAATGTTGCCAGGTCATTCTGAGTTCCCTAGTCTCTCCCATAATACTGGAGGCACTAAATATCCAGCTGCAGAATACTGACAGCCTGCCCACAAATGAATTGCCTCTTAAAATGAAACATAGGCCATTATTTATTACAGGAAGCCAAATTCTTCCTTCTGTGATTCCAAATATAAAATTAAAGAAAGGACAATGATTTGGCTGACATTTTAAAATAACTTTAAAACATTTCAAATAAAATTGGACATCTTTATGGTAATGTTAAGTAAATGGTATGAGGTAAGGGATAATGTGTTCAAATAATTTTCAGATTTAAGGGGAAGGGTAGATGTTTGCAGATCAGCTTCTTTGGTCAAGATTCACAGCAAAGAACTGTAGTTTAAAAATCAGTCATCGGATCTAGAATTTCAGGCCTTGAGGAGACTTCAGAGATTATTGATCCAATTTCCCATCTAGTGCCACATTTACCACAGAAGCTTGATGAGCTGATGACATATTTCAACCTGCAATGATATAGAGTGTTATAAGCCCCATAGCAGTATTTTGACCTTTATGAATCTTTGAGTTTTATGCAACTTAAATCAAATCTATCTTTGTGGAGCTTTTACCCACTGTTTACAACTTTATAATTAAAAGTTGCACGTATTTAATTCAGTACCTTATATATCCTGGCCTTTCTAGTTTTCTTTTATCTGTACTAAGAATCCTCAGTCTATTCAGCTCTTCATCACATACATTGCACTTTTTTATACCTCTCACCACCCTAGTAGATTTCCTTAGGACACTTTCTGGATTGTTAGTATCCACCGTAAAGAAGGCTAGACATAGTTTAAAACAATTCTTTGATCAACACAGCATAAATTATGTTTTAGTCCCAATATTCTAGATATCAGAGTTATATGAGAGCAGTCATACCCCCACTTGGAACAGAAACAATACAATGAGTTCAACCAAATCCCACTACTGTTTCTCTCCCTGGCACATGGCTAGACATTTCTTGGACTCCTCTTCAGTTTAGGTAGAGAGAGCCATGTAACATCTGGCCAGTGGAATATGTGCAGAAGTCATATATATTCACTTCTCAGTCTGGCCTAAAACTACTAGAACTATTCTCAGAAGATTCTCTGTGCATTCTTTGTCCCTCATTTCTTGGTCTAGTGGAAAGCATCTAGCACTCAGAGGTCCAGTGGGATGGCAAAGATTTGAAATGGAATGATTTTAAATCCCTGAATAACGTTATGCAGCAGACATTCCCAAGCTCACCGCCTATATTCATTATACTATTAAAGGAGTTAAAAATACTTTCTTTAAAAAATTGAGGTGAAATTGGCAAATATAAATATATTAGTTTTAGGTGTACAACAGAATAATTTGATATTTATATACACTACAAAGTAATTATCATAATAAATCTTGTTACCATTCATCACTATACAGTTGACTACCTTCACCCCTTTTGCCCTCCCCCAACCCGTTCTGCTCTGATAACCACCAACATGTTCTCTGTATCTATGAGTTTTGTTTTGTTTGTTCATTTGTTTTGTTTTTTAGGTTCCACATGTAAGTGAAATCACATGAAATCCACATGTAAGATGAAATCACTGTCTGAGTTCTTTTACTTAGCGTAATACCTTCAAGTTCCATAAATGTTGTATCAAATGTCAAGATTTTCTTCTTTGTTATGGCTGAGTAATGTTCCACTGGATTATATACCACATCTGTAACCTTTATCCATCCATGGGCACTTAGGTTGCTTCCATGTGTTGGCTATTATAAATAATGCTGCAATGAATTTAGGGGTGCATATATCTTTTTGACTCACTGTTTTTGTTTTCTTTGGATAATTACCCAGAGGTACAATATGAATAGCTGGGTCATGCGGTAGTCCTATTTTTAATTTTTTGAGGGACTCCCATACCATTTTTCATAGTGATTATAGGGAAATCCAAAAAGTTTTATAGTTGGAATTTATATGCTTGTGAAATTTGAACTTAGATGGTCTCAGTACAGAGCCCACACATTAATACATACGAAAGGGTAATAACAACTAGGAAATAATGAAAACAGCGCTTCAAGTAATAAATTAATTGACAAACATTTTTCTCTTCACCTCTGCTTGCTGAATCTCTCAAGGGATAAGTAAATCACGCCTCAATCCCAAATGTTAAAAGAGTGGTGTCAGCAACATTTTGAGTGTTATGACACACTTTCTAATACTAGAATTTGTGGCAGCATGCACTTAATGGTGTTGAGAGACCCAAATTAGGACCAGGCAAGTCAGCACTTATTATGATACAATCACTATAAAAAATAATGTCTTTCAAAATCTGTAAGAGCTCTTCGAGGCTTATCTGCTCTTCAGTATTGTGTCACTGTTTGAATAAAATTCCTGATTACCCTTAATATTTTTCCCCATGTTTCAGTAAACTTATTTTTTTTTTTAGTGCCAGAGTTCCAGCTTCATTTTTGTTGTGTTCCTTACTCATTGGTTGTAGAACACCTTGAGGGACACAGCCTGCTAAGACTGACATTCTGTATGTCAGACGTTGTCAGTTATATTTAGTTGCAGAAAATGTATTTTTCACATTAGTCTAAATTTTTCAGAATACTTGAGAAGGACTTGCCATACAGTACTGTGCTACAATATACCTGCTAAGAACTGACTGAACTCTTGGGTATCTTTTTCTGGATATTTTTTCAACAATGAAAAAAAAATTAATGTGTATTTATTTTTGAGAAAGAGAGAAAGAGTGAGCAGGGGAGGGGCAGAGAGAGGGAGAGAGAGAGAGACGGAGGATGAGAAGCAGGCTCAGTGCTAACAGCAGAGAGCCTGATGCAGGGTCGAACTCACAAACTGTGACAGAGATCGTGATCTGAACCTAAGTTGGATGCTTAATTGACTGAGCCACTCAGGCACCCCTAAGAGTGAAAAAGTTTTTAAAGATTTATATTTTCTGTTTCTTTTTGACTACATTCTTTTTGCACTATGTATGTAGTAATTTTAAATAGAGTCTGCCTCGATATAGCCAATGTGATGAATTTTGGCAGTTGCACATATATATGTTTGTGTATGTTTTACGTATGTATGTGTCAATGTATGCACCTACAGGTTGCTCAGAGACCAGTAGAATGGCTAGGACTTCGTAATTCCTTTGCAACAAATGATTTCAACCAACTTCCATGACATTTGGGTAAATTTGTTGGCTGCCACACCCTCTCCCAGGAACAGAAGGGTTAACTTCAGCTGGCAAGCAGGGCAGCTGGGCCCTGTATCTCATCCATCCATTAACAACATCGCACATGGTTCCAGCAATCTTGAGAATCATTCCAACTGTCTCACACCCTGGAAATCTGTTTGACCTACTCAGGCAGTTGTCTGACTTTGATGGATTGATACTAAAATTAAGGTCCTCAAAGATCTCCCATATTATCTCACACTACACTTGGCCCCATCTCATCTTGCAGCTCTTCCCTCCAATTAAATGCCCAGGCCCAAACCACCTCAGGCCGCTCACTCTTCCCTTTGGGCTGTCTCCTTTCACCTCCATGTCTCAGCCTCTGCTAATATCTGTGCAGAATGCCCTTCCCTAAATGCTGTATAAAATTCTCCTGATTTTTCAGTGCCAGCACAAATGCGTCCTTTTCTGTGAATTCTTACTTCTCACCCCAGTACATTCTTTGCACCCTCAGATTCCTCCTTACAGCTCTTACAGCAGGACTTACAGTTTTTTATGTGCCGGTTTATCAATCTTACTGGATCATAACCTGCAGAGGAACAGGAATCACATTTCATTTTTCTTATATGGCCCAAAGGAGCTGTATATAAATGTGCTCAATTTATGTACAACGCAGCAAGTGAATGCCCATACAATTGTGAACGTGTCAGAACGTGTGTTCAGAGGAATTTTCAAATGGCATTTTAGAATTATTTTAAAATTTCACCTACAAAAAAAAAGCAAGCCTGAATTGATTTTTAGGAATTACATGATTTTAGAAGGACTGAAAATTTTTGAATTTATTTTTGACAGCAAGTTCTTCCTTTAAAAAATACGTGCAACAGCATTTGTGTGAATGCTCAGTAATATCTCAATTTGGAATTCTGTAACTACTGGAAAAACGTTTAAGCCAAAATAGTAGAAACCGTAAAATAGTCTCTTACTTAGATTTTCATGAGGAAATACTTTCATTGTAGTAGTTATGAGATCCAAGTGTTTAAGACCCAAACTCCTTGGTGATATCCCATCATATTTTTCTCACTCGTATCACTACAAATTTTGAGTGTAGATTTAGGGAAAGGCCAACTATTGCAATGAGAAGAGAAAACAATCCTAATATTTTTATGTATAGTTAAATATAAATATATATATATATATATATATATATATATATATATATATATATCCTGGTGGCACCTGGGTGGTTCAGTTGGTTAAACAATGAGAACAAAATATAATTAGAGGCTAGAACACTGTCACATTTAGCAATAATATACAGCACACATACATACACATGTATGTAAGAATGATATGCTAAATGTCAAAAGGGCATCTAGAGGAAATGGTTTACATTTAACATAACTGAATTACAAGTACATGACAATTTATAATAGACATTTTTTATTGAAACATGCTTTTCAAGTTACAAATGGCAGCTACCATAGCAAATTGCAAAGGAATGTAACAAAAAGCGATAAAGTATATATTATAGGAAAATAGTTTCTATAAGCTGTAAGATGAAAAGAAAGGTAAATAGTAATAAAATAACTAATTACTAATAACTAATAAAATAAGTTATTAAATAAAATCTGAGTTAAATTCAAGCACGTGGGGTTCCTGGATGGCTCAGTTGCTTAAATGTCCAATCTTGGTTTTAGCTCAGATTGGTCATGATCTCACAGTTTGTGGGTTCGAGCACTGCGTCAGGCTCCATGCTGACAGTGCAGAGCCTGCTTGGGATTCTCTCTCTCCCTCTGTCTTTTCCCCTCCCCACTCAGCTCACTCTCTCTGCCTCTCAAAGTAAATAAATATTAAAAATAACTAAATTCAAGCACATAATTCATTCTTAGTATGTATGTATATATGTATGTATGTATGTATGTGTGTATGTTGTTGCATCTGGAAAAATTATATATATATATACATATATATATACACACACACACACATAACTGTTTCACAAGTGAAATAGTCACTTTTTAAAAATAAGTGACATGTATGAGAAACATTTCATACTAAAAATAAATTAAAAAAACATATTTCCCATATTTTAAAAAAGTATTGTTATAGGAACTTGCTTAAGTTTCAATTACCTCAAAAACTGACTTAGAGTTTGGGTACAAGTAGTTCATTTGTAAGGTGTTCCCAGCGAAGCACTAAAAGGAGTGAGGTCTGGTCATGAAAAGTAGGAAAGTTAAAGAATCCAGTCATGAGTAGGTTACCACTATGGTTAACTGGGGCTCAGTTTTTTGGGGGATACTTTGAAATATTGTGTGAAATGTATCTCAGAACTGTTCCACCAAAAGCTGAATATTCTGGGGTATTTATCCACCAATTTACATTTCTGAGTGGTTGAGCGTTAATTTTTGGCTGTCAAATCTCTAGCAGATACATCAGCCTGGGCTGAGCATGTTCTCTTG
The DNA here is from genome assembly GCF_016509475.1 of Prionailurus bengalensis. Classification (NCBI taxonomy): domain Eukaryota; kingdom Metazoa; phylum Chordata; class Mammalia; order Carnivora; family Felidae; genus Prionailurus; species Prionailurus bengalensis. The sequence continues at coordinate 76,989,253 of NC_057350.1, read as the reverse complement.
GCCAGAGAATGCATTCAGACAGGAAGTCATCAACCTGTGAGGGTATAATTTGTAGAAGATCTCTGGGAGGGAAGGGACCTGAGGCTCAGGTACAAATGACATTTGCTACAGAATTATGTGGGACTTTCTGTTTTCATATTTTCAATATAGTTAGACATTATTATAAGACATTATAATCCCGCTACTCATATTACATTTCCATCAAGAATTTTATCTATATGTCTATATATTTATGTATCTGTTTATTTATATTAATCAAGGAGTATCTACTTAATATATTGGTTCCACAGTTTTAAACAATGAGAACAAAATCTAGTTAGAGGCTAAAACACTGTCACATTTAGCAATAATATACAGCACACATACAGAGTTACTTCCTTTTGCCTTTGTGGTTGCTTAATTTATACATTTCCTTCCTAGAAATCAGACTTTACTCACATGGCTACTAGAGTAAAATAACCCAAAAAGAAAACTGTACAATCAAAACACTAAAGCAAAATAATGATTTTTCAGTATCTCTGCCAACTAAAAAGAAATAGGATATTTCTTCTGTGAGAACATCTGATCCACCATATGACACTCTATATTACAAAGTTAGGTTTGGGAGCACATTGGGATGAAAAGCCCATAAATCATGTATTCCTTGACCTTAACCAAGGGAAACAATGCTTATATACACATGTATTTTGAATGTACACTGTTTTTCTTTAGTTGGCATTTCCTACATTTATTTCCCCTTACTATTCTTTGTGTCAAGAACATAGAATATCATTCTACACAAATTTGGGGGGCGTTGTATTTAATTTATTTAATTCTACAATTATTTTTTCTTTTTTTTCCAGTTTTAGTGAGATATGGTTGACATGCAACATTGTATAAATTTAAGGTGTAGAGCATAATGATTTGACTTACTGGATTTTATTATACATTAGACAATGCTTTGTGGGTGCTAACACATAGAACAAATACATCATAATCCCTGTCTTAAAGAACTCACCACTTATGGGACAGATTTATATGTAGCAACACTGGAAAATAAAAAAGAACGTGTCTTAAAAGGTGTGCCTGCAATGTGCTATAGGAACATCAAGAGCAGGGAGGGCAGTATTTAATCCTGACTGGAGATTAACCCAAGGTTCACAGAGGTGGTGGCATTTCATTCGGACTGTGAAGAATAGGTGAAATTTCAATGAATGGAGATGGACTTGGGCAGGTATGCAACAAGGCGAGCAAATAGAATAGTTAAAAGCATGGAGGTATAATAGTCCATAGACTTTTTCAGAGAATGGGAGTCTTGGGAATGGTTGGCATAGAGCATCTTAGTTGAGATGGAGAGACACTATACAGGAAAGGCAGGCCGGGTTTAGATTGTGGAGGACTTGCAGGAACACACAAGGCAGTTGGAGTTTATGCTATCAGCCACGGTGAGAGATCAAAAGCTCTAAGTAAATGACACGATCAAAACTTTATTATGTGAAGAGAAGGAACAGTGCAACTACTCCTCATGGAAATCACTCATATGGTTATGCAAAATGGGTGAGAGATTAGACAGAAAAAATTAGAAACAGGTAGATTTATGTCCAAAATTTGTAGGCTTCAGGAGTTACCATGTTTAGAGGCAAAAGGATCCTTAACTGTAACAGTGGCAATGGGAATAAAAAAGTAAAGACATTTGAGAAATAAAAACTCTCAGTATCTTGTGAAACATAACATTTCAGATATAAGGGCAGCTAAAGATAGACCTGTGGCATAGGGCACACTGGTGATGCTCTGCCCGCATTCCTCTGATCCCCGCACCAGATTTGTGGGTACTTTCCCCAGAAACCATGTGCCTTTGCACTCTTTTCTTTCCTTGATGGACAGCAGAAGTCTGAAATGCCTGGGAATGTAAAACCTATAGGATGGACTTTAAAGTAACTAATAGGTGTGAGAGTAGAAAAGCCAGCTTCCTTGCCTCAAACAGGGACAAACACTGAAGGATAATTTACTGTTTGAGCTATGTGGGAACAAGCCAAGGTTGTTACTTTACCTAAAAAGGCATCTTTACTTGATCTTTCCTTTGCTCTGTGTTGCTTCCCCTACTCCCTTACTCACTGTTTTTCTAGGATACCTCTTTTAAACAATCACATTTCACATTTGTATGTGAAATCCTCAGCCTGGTGTCTGTTTCTGGGATTCTCATCTGAATAGGGAGATTTTGAGATTGAAGGTTTTGATGAAGTAATTAAAATAGGGAATATGGATCTAACCCTTTGACTTAATTTATTTTGGACTCCAAAGAGCATCTCTCATTGATCTCTTTTCTATTAATGGAAACTAAATACCTCCTTTTGGGATCTGAGGTAAAAAGGAAACAAGCAAAGTTGCTATCAGAAGAAAGGATCAAAATTTAAAGAAACTAGATGAGCTGGGAAGGAACAGAGAGAACTTTGACCAATGGGGATGAGATTCTGACTTGATTCCAACTTTTATTCTATTACTAGATCTTCCTGAGAGCCTCAGAATTCCCTCCTCTGGGAAATGCCATTTTGCCTCACTCTACTGGCTTCATAGAAACTCCTATGTCCTCCCTCAGGAGACTGTGCAGGCCTAGGGTGAAATATGAACACTTGAACTCCCTTCCCTCCCCCGCCAGCTGTATTGAGGTAAAATTGACAAAATTATTAGATTATTTCAAGTATATAAAAAGATTACTTGATATACTATCCATTGTGTAAGGATTTCCCCCTTTGAGTTAGCATACTGGTCATCTCACTTAAGACGCTTAATAAGTGTTTACTCACTGTGGAGGTACTGAAGGAATTTATGGGCCAGTGGTTCTCAAAGTGTGGTCCCCAGACCAGCAACATAAACTTCATCCTGGAATTGTTAGAAGTATATATTTTCATCTCATTTCATCTAGTGAATGAAAAACTTGGAGAGGGAGCAGGAATCTGTATTTAATAAGCACTCAAAGTAATCTCGAAGAATATAAAGTTTGAGAACCACTGTAAACAGAGGAGTTCAACAGCAATGTCTGTATGTCCTGACTTTATTCGGAAATGAAGTGTCATGTGTGTAAATTTTTCACAGGGCAAACTTTACTTCAGCAACGTGAAAAGACTGGGATTTTGGAAGAAGATTTGGACACACATCAGCTTCTCCACATTAGCAGTGTGTTCTTGTTGAAGTCACAATCTTTCCTCATTTTACTATGAAAGAAATCTATAAAACGGAATAATAAGGTATATAAATAATATGTAGGAAAGATACATGATAGCTTAGTCTGACCCCTAATAAGTCCTCGATAAGTTATCATTTTCTTTGTTTTCTTTTAAGGAGAAACCTTTATTTTAATCATTTTGAATAACTGCATATATGAAGTTTTCACATTACTTACAGTCTTCTAAAAATCCTACTGATATTGAACTATAAGTTATAAAACTATATTATTTCTATCAGTCAGAGCAATAAGCATGTTTTAAATAGAGATAATTTTAAAATATGGGTACAAATAATATTTGTTTTCAAGAATGGAATTTTACACTGAGTTATGGTGAATGTTTTTGAGAGAACGAGGAGATATTCGTAAGGAATAGTATAATAATTCTTCAAATATTCAAGACAGCCAGATATGAGTTTCAAATAATTTTGTGAATAGCTCATCTATATGACATTAAAAAGAAGTGAAGGAAGAAAGAAGAAAAGAAGGCCAACCAAAACATTTCAATATAGAGTTACCTAGCTTGGATCATCCCATTTTAGATACTCTTTGACTTCTTTGGAGACACAGTAACTGATAATTTTTGGTAGTATTAATTTCATGCTTTTTTAGGGCCTGCTAAGCAATATAGATTAGTTTTTCCCTCCTCCAAATGTGCGCAATTGTTCTACACTTTGATTCCTTACAACTACTTAATTTAAAAATATCTTGCCACTTTACCAAAGTGTCACACTTTATTCATACTCTGATTGGCAACCTCAGTCTAATATGCTATCTCTAATTCTTTGTGAGCTACAAAACCAAATAATTAAGATTTTTAGCATTACATGTAAATAAAAGTGAAACATTTCTAACTGAGATTCCAGGATCTCCTGTCAGTAAAATCCATTGACTCTAGTGTTTAAACTTCGCAAAAAAAAATTTCCAACTGCCTTTAGTTAATTGTTAAATATACATTTTCTGCTAGGTTTTGAAATACTTTTTAATTCATTTATATAAATCTATAACCAAAGTATTGCACAGAACATGCAGCCTATAGTCAGATGAATGAATTCCCTGTGGTCAAGACTGAAGGAGAAATGACTTTTGTTTTATAATCTTAGTCTTCATCTCTACCACACTTTCATGTACTTTCTGGACACTCAGTGTTAGAATAGCTCAAGGGTCAGAAATCATCATATAACAAGGTCACCATCTCCAGTCTTTCTCCTCCCATTTTCTCTTTGTACCCTCATTTCATTAAAACTGCTCTTGTCATCATATGCAATATTTGTTAGTAATGCCACAGTCTTCATAAAATTCAACATACCATACATTTGAAACAATGGATTAACCTCTTCTTGAAACAATGTCTTCCTTTGGCCAGGCATTACCCCGTCTGGGTCTTCTTATGTCACTTCTAATTTCATTTTATTTCCATCTTCCTGTTTTTCCCTGACTTCAACACTTCTATCCCTAAAATCATTCTCTTGGTAGGCAATGCTATATGCTATATGTTAATGACTCACCAATTTTTAAATGGAGTTTGAAACTCTCTCCTGAACTCCAATGTCTTATATCCAACTACTTGGAATCTCAATTTGGTTGTGCACTAGGCAGGTGAAAATTAACATATTTGAAAATAAACTCCTTACTTTGCTGCTCCATCCAAACTGCAATGTTCATTCTTCTATTTCAAATAAATAGCCTCAACCTTAAACATATTCTTGGCTCCTCTCTTTCTCTCAACATCAAATCCATAAGCAAATCATCTCATTTCTATTTGTAAAATACATTTAGATTTTTATCATATTTACCAATGACACCTAGATCCAGCTGCCATCAAATCTCACCTAGGGAGTTGTAAAATCTTTGAACTAGACAGCTTGTGGTCTATTCTTCACAGACAGCCAGTCACTCTTTTAAGTTACAAATCAAAATTTTTGCTTATTTGTTCAAAACCTATGAATGGCTTTGACCAACTCAAAATAAAATCTAAAGCCCCCAAAATAGATCAAAATGCCCTTCTTGGGTTTTTCTATCCCTAACCTCAGTTTCTATCGCTTATTACTCCCTTCCACTATAAAATGTAAAAGATGTGGTACCTTAGCCCTAGAACCTTCTAAAGTAGTAGGGACATGGGCACGTGATTTACATGGACTTACACTAGGCTAGGAAAAACCTCCCACAGTATGAAAGAAAAGTATTGTCTTTGGAGTCAGAAGACAGTACTTGGAATCCTTGTTTCCTTAATTACTTCCTAGGTCATTCGGCATATTTTCACTTCTCTGAATTTATTTTATCAGCTGTAACATTTATTTGTTATTAATATTGATGCAACTGGAAAAGTTGGGAGTATTAAATGAAGATGAGTTATTGGAGGGGTTTTGTTATATTGCAGAACTCTCTATAAATAGGGTTCAGCATATTGTTAAGAAACACTGGGTATCCTTTTCCCCATACTCCCATACTTTCCTGCACTATATATTAGCACTATTTCACATGGTCACACATTTATATAAGTCTTCCTAGTGCATCAAGAGTTCCTTGAAGACACAAATTGTTTTATTCATTCTAATTTTATGGTGTCTATTTAATAAATGTGGAAGGAAGGAAGGACAGTAAGGGAAATTATTAAATGGTTATAATAAAGGTATAAGCATAATGGAGGGAATAATAAATGTCAATTTGCAGACAGAGATAGAAATAGAGAAGACTTCTCATAGGTGGCATCTTTGAATTGAGTCTTGAAAGTTGTACTGGAGTTTGACAAGCAAAGGATAAAAGAACAGTGCAAGTGCAGTAAGGTTCTTCAGCTGAGCTTAAAGGATGGGATTCTAGGGACTCATAATCTGATTATGTAATTTTATATGTTTATGCATTTGCTTCCAAGGTTAGGGACCATAGTTTCCATCATACTTTCAAAGTTGTCCATATCACAATAAAAGGTTAAGAACTACTGAGGTTGAGAGAAGGTAACAAAAGCAAAAGGTGGGACAGTTTTGGCATAATTAGGGAGTAAAAATCTGTTATAACTGGGTTGTGTTCATTCTATACTTTAAAATCTAAAAAAAAAAAACAAGTTTAATTTTTCTTTGAAAAATAAGTAGTAGAATTTTCTTATGCTTCCAAAGTCAATAAAAACTAGCTTTTTTAAATGTCAGTGTCTAATTTGCTAAAAAATACAGAAGAAAGGAGGATAAAAACCCACTTACTCATTCAAAAATGTCCATTTATTGATTTCCAGCAACTCTTTGAAGTTTTCTTGATTCTCTGATTCTCACTTATTCTTAAACGGCAGGATTTTAGTCTTTGATTGTTTCCAACTGAGTCTTGGCCTCCTTCCCTATAGACGAGAACAGCTGGGTTGCCTATGGTAATCCCAGCAGTAAATGCCAAGCTAAAGATGGGCTATGGAACACCATGTTTGGAGAATAAGTTAGATTCTAATTTTTATGGAGTCAAATTGTTTCTGCAGTTGAAGATGCTAGTGATTACTATGCTGGTTGCAATTTAGAATGACTTTGCGTTTTATTTATTTGTTTTGTTTTCCTTACAGTCAAACACCATTTAGGTTTCTTCTTTATGCAATCCATTACATCTCTCAGAAATTATATAATCCACCACTGATCTTATATAGAGGGGCATGCTGTCTAGTGGGAAAAATCTCTTTCATATAAAAATCTCTCCAGAGAGTGTTCTGCTGAGTTATCTTGTAGAACTATTATACTCCTTTCCTTATATAAATTTGGGATAAGCATCAGCAGCATTAGGGCTTGCATGTTCAGTAACAGTTTCATAATTTGCAAAGTCCAATTTACTTGTGTAACAAATTAGGGAGAAAACTTCACTTTTATCTTAGATAGGCTCCACATACACATACATATCTTATCTAACTTTTTTCTGTTGAGTGAATGAAGATACATGGTAGTATAGAGTTAGACAAAAGGAAAGGAATAATAAATGTTGTTATAACAACCCTGCATATATGTATAGTAGTTTTCAGTGTAGAAAGTACTTTCACAAACATTAAAAAAAGAGGAGTGTACCTGGGTAGCTCAGATAGTTGAACATCCGGCTCTTGATTTTGGCTTAGGTCATGATCTCACCAGTTTTGGGGATTGAGCCACACGTCGGTCCCTGCACTGACGGCACAGAGCCTGCTTGGGATCCTCTCTCTCCCTCTTTCTTTGACCCTTTCTTTCTCTCTCTCTCTCTCTCTCTCTCTCAAAATAAATAAATAAACATTTTAAAAAATATTTAAAATTTATTTATTTTTTTGAATACATCACAATGTATCTATCCATTTATTTATTTTACTATTTTTTAAAATATAATTTATCATCAAATTGGCTAACATACAGTGTGTAAAGTGTGCTATTGGTTTTTGGGGTAGATTCCCGTGGTTCATTGCTTACATACAACATGCAGTGCTCATCTCAACAAGTGCCCTCCTCAATGCCCATCACCCATTTTCACCTCTCCCCCACTCCCTCTATCCACCCTCAGTTTGTTGTCTGTATTTAAGAGTCATTTATGGTTTGCCTCCCTCCCCCTCTGTTTGTAACTATTTTTCCCCTCCCTTCCCCCATGGTCTTCTGTTAAGTTTCTCAAGATCCACATATGAGTGATAATATATATTGGTCCTTCTCTGACTGACTTATTTCACTCAGCATAATAACTTTCAGTTCCATCCATTTAAAAAAAAAGTATTTTCACTGAATGTGACACACAGGAAAAAGGATAGAACTTGAATTCAAAGAATCTGTAGGTAATTAGTGATTCTAGAGTTTATTAGTAAAGTTATAAATTCACTTACTGTGCAAGTTTCAGTGTTAATGCCTTTATAGAGAGGATCATCTGTCTAGTCTACCTATCAACATTGTAGGGAAAGTTGATTGAATTTAAATGGACCTGGAAAGTGAAAGCATCGGTAAATTCTGAGCGCTGGACTCAGGTTGAACATCATCATCATCATCATTCCTTAAAGCTACATGAAGCACTATAATTTTTCATCTAATAATGAGAGTAAAGAGAAAAAAGGGCATTGAATATCTTACCATGATAATTAAACATTAAATATGCAATTAAGTTTTCCATGCATTTTATTTTAAACAGGCAATATTAAAGGAAAGTAAGATGAAACATCATTTTCAGTAAGATTAGTGTCTTGAAAAAATAAATTAGGAAAATTTACCTTAAGAGTGCAAAAATTATACAGGAGTCAGTCCCCTAAGTTGTAGGAAAGGTAAGAGAAAAAACTACAGAGAAAGTGGAGAAATTGTTTTTAATACATAAATTTTCTCTTGATGGAATCAGGGACTAAGGTTTAGAAAAAGCCTTATCTCTAGCTGTCAATATTTGTGAGGGATAAAACTAGTAGCCTTATTTACTATTTAGAGATTCTTACTGTCTCAGCTGGAATTAAATACTTAAAAATTAAAATGTCAGGGGTTGAAAACAATAAAGAAAAGTAGAATATGGTTGATTTATAAGACTATGGAATAATTTTATATTGTCAAAAAAATATCCAAAATTTGGAAATGAGACAAAATATGTGCATGTCTTTTCATTGTGATACTAGAGCATTGTCTAACAGGACTTCCTAGAAATTATTTAAATACCTAGGGGACCTCTTGATTAGGACCCTGATTCTGAGACATTACCTACCATATTTTTAACAAGGTAGAGATAGAAGTGAGTTCTGCCTTGTAGAAAAGTTAGCTCCATATGTTTATTGCCCTATAAGACTCTAACTTGAAAAATTAATAGATATGATTTTCCCAAAAGACTATATAAATTTTTGTTCCTCCAATGCTCTTTGAACTATGAATTAAATATTCTGTGACATGCATTACCCTAATTTGTGTATCACTTTTTAATATTCTAAAAATGACACTTTATTTTACTTTTGTAGTTAATATTGTCTGTGTACTAGTTTTCTAAACATTTGAGATCACAACTGATTTGTCTATATGATTTTAATAGAATTTGACCTGTACTTTGCATTTATATTGTATTATTTTATCACTTATTCACCCTATGCTCATTGACCTGATTGTTGATAAGCAGTACCATTATTCACATATTTAATTGGATGAGGTAATACAGAAAGAGTTTTAAATTTTTGATGCTATTATTTTTAAACATGACAAAGAATGTCTGCATCAGAAAAGAAATTAGCATTTGGGGAAAGATGGCAAATTAATAAAATCTACAGGCTTCCTCCTGAAATCCCAACTCAGGAAATACTAAAGATTCAAAAGAGGTTGGGTATAAATTAATCTAATAAACTCATAAAAATGACACGAGGCAAATACTTGAAATGAAGGAAAGTTGGTTCTCAGTGCTGAGGATATGGTTGGTGGAAAGCTGAGATGGTTAAAGAGGTCAGGCAGGAGGGATTAGAAGGAAAGTGAGAGCATGCTAGGGTACTTGTCTTTTGGAGAGAGTACAAAGGTGAAACTAGGTATTGATAAATGTTTTAGATAAGGTGCTCCTGAAAAATAGAACCTATAGGCTGTGTGTGTCTCTCTCTAATATTATAGTGTGTGTATTGGGGTGTGTGTCTCAAGAGAGGGATGGGGCCACTAAATGGTGGAAGGAAGGAGAAATTGTTTAGAAAGCAACATTAGAGGTAAAACCATAAAGGTATATAAAGAAAACTGTGTAAAGAAAACTGTGTAAAGAAAACTGTATAAAAAAACTATAAAGAAAACAGTGTAAAAAATTATATTAAAAAGTATACATAGGGGCACCTGGGTGGCTCAGTCAGTTAAGTGCTGACTTTGGCTCAGGTCATGATCTCATGGTTCATGGGTTTGAGCCCTGTGTCAAGCTCTGCACTGACAGCTCAGAGCCTGGAGCCTGCTTCATATTCTCTCTCTCTCTCTCTCTCTCTCTCTCTCTCTCCCTCTCTCCCCCTCTCCACCCTTCCCCACTTGTGTGTACATGCCCTCTCTCTCTCTCTCTCTCTCTTTCTTTCTCAAAAATAAATAAATAGACATAAAATATAGGCAAATATTCTCGTGACCTTAATATGAGAGAGAAAACATCTTAAAATCCCAAAACTATAAATGAACCATAAGGCAAGAAAGAAGAAATACTATGTCAAAGTTGAGTGTTTTTTCATTATAGGTCACCTGAAACAAAGTTAATTATCTGTAAGAAGGAATTTCTACATGTAGAGCATTATGAAATAAGAACCTAGAATATTCAAAGTACCTCTTCAACTAAAGAAATGACAGGAAATTCTAAGGATAGCTAAAGTCTAAAATGGGACTTCAGTGATATTTCCATTCCAGCAGTAGTCCCCAATTTTCAAATTGAAACACCAATGAAGTACCATTTTATGTAAGTCACATCAGATGGTAAAAAGTCAGGGTGGTGGGGAGGTTTGTGTGGAGAGAGATTAACACCACATGTTTGCAAAGAAAGGTGTACCAGTATGGTTCAATCAGAAACAATCATTCAGAGTGGTATCAAATAATGTACTTATTACACACATGAGACCTCACACCATTGTAGGAAATGGTTAATCAGTCCATATGAAGCTGTAGTTTCTGCATCTGTGCTAGGCCTGAGGGGAAAGTGGTCAGGAAGGAAAGATGGGTTTTGAAGTAGGAAAATTCAAGGACAAATGGAAACCTACAGAAAGGAAGAAACCACAACACGTGTCTTGCATTTCCTCCAAACCTCCAACTTTGATGATGCTGACTGTGCAGCCGCCGACCCAGGAATCAGGGGGGCTGAGGAGAGGTGTGTGGCAGGAGCTGGAGGAGCTGTGGACCGCCTGCTGCCCCCACCCCACAGAGTGAGCCTGCAGATCCAGGAGAGTGTGTGAGAGCCCCAGCGGTGCACTGGTGCCATATGCCTTTAGAGCATAAAATAATACGGCTCCTGCTGCTTTTCCACTTTTCAAAACTCATATAAAAAGTCCTTTGTGGCTCACATGAAGCCAGAATGGAGAAAAAAATTCTGGGAAATGCTAATTCTAGCCTAAGAAGACTCAATATAAACCCACCACAGGCCACCCCCGGCCTATTTGGCATCCATACACTTTTTTTTTCTTTTTCTTTTAATTAATTAATTGATTTCTAAGTTTTAGAGAGAGAGCATACAAGTGCTGGATGGTGAGGGGCAGAGGGAGAGAGAGAATCCCAAGCAGGGATGCAGGGCCTGACTCCATGATGCTGGGACCATGAACTAGCCCAAATCAAGAGTCAGACGCTCAGCCAAGTGAGCCCCCATACACCTTTGTTTTAAATATAGTTAATTTAATTTCCAACAAAGACAATAGAAAAATCATATTTTTTGCTATGCAACTTTCTCCTCAGCAGAGGGCACACTGTCCCATCATTGGTTTTTGGGTGATGCTCATTCCTGTTCTAGTTGAATCACATTCTCCATTTGATATCCTACAACTTAAATATTTAGATATAAATTTAATTACCACTACCACATTTTATATTATATGATATGGGAGTGGGAGAGTGGAACTTGAAAAAGTGGTTAATGTATACATGTATTCATATTAAAATCAGAGATGCGGGTGCTCACAACTATAACAGTCCTTGTTCCTACAACCAATTACATAGCCATAGCTGGTATTTAAAACCACCCTTTTCCTCTACCTATGTTTTGTACCATTTACCTTTGGCAAATACCTTGGCTAGTCTTAGTTCCTTGACTGATGGGCTAATAAAACCTTGATTTCTGGTGAGTCTAAGCCATTAACATTTTTCCTATGGATTGTTGCAGTTATTCATTGATTTTAATCACAAGGTCCTACAAATAATAAGAAGCAGGTCAGAAGGCCTCTCCCTCCCAGACAAACTCTCCCTTACTTTCATTGTGTAATAGCAACCCAATCTCTCTTTGGTAGTCAGGACCAATGATCACAGAAGATTCAGGACCAACCCCCTACCTTTTCCCTCTAGATTGTCTAGAATGAGGAGCACAAAGTGCTCAGGTAGCATTGTCTTCTTCTAGTTTATTAAAACCACTGCCATGTGCCCTGTTAGAAGCATGATACCCTCTGACGAAGCTTTCTTACTTTGGAAACTAAGATTCCTGGACATATAGAATCCAAAGTTTCTGGAACAGAAAGGCCAAATTTTACTAATGACTCACTAGGATATTAGTGAGTACAGCTGCTACCATTTCTACCCTTTGATTATCAGACCCATGAATTCTGGATATGGGATAAACAACGTATTTGTTGGTTTCTAATTTAAACCATATACTACATCTTAGAGGACATTAGCCCTACAAGTAGTATCCCCTACCTGACACCATAATTGAGTCTCTGAAGGCCATTGCAATGTTTTGTAAGGCTGGCAGCTTCAGGATGATGGAACATGTGGTAAGACTAATAATAAGAAATTCAATGAGCATGAGTTCATTATCTCACTTCACTTGCTATTAGATGAGTTTTTCATTTTGTTTTGGTTTGGGTTATAATCAATGCTATGTGGAAAAATATGACAGCAAATAAGGCATCCCAAAGGCCCACAGATAATGGTTTTGGCAGAAGCACTGTGGGCAGGGAAAGTAAATCCACATCCGGAGGAAAAATCTATTCCAGAGAGAACCAAAGATTGAAAATTTCTTTATGAAAGTAGTCCTATGTAGTCAATCTGGCACCAGCTGTCTGATCACCTGGGGAACAGTGTCATAACAGAGGTTCAGAATTGGTTGATTTTGTTACATATTGAAGTCATAGTACTGGCTGAAGCTAGATTGGTCTTTGGTGAGTGGAAATCTATATTGCTAAGCTCATGTAAGACCTCCATCTTTACTAACATGGTCACTACATCACAAGTCCTTGACCAAGGTCAGGCTGGATAATTGACATATCTACAGAATAAGTCATTCTAAGCATCTTATTATTGAAATCCTCCTGTGCTGAAGTTGTTTTTTGATGAGAATTTTCATGGGCACAAATATCTCCAAAGCTGTGCCCATTTGAAAGCTTTATTTATATGCTTTTTTCTCAGATCTGTTAACTAATTTCCCCCTGTTGTTTCTTCCAAGTTCCCAACCATCAGCTAAACTGTTAGCCACTTCCAGTTTTAGCACTGGTATCTAAAAACTACAAAAAAAAAAAAACTCTTAAAACACAACAATAATAAAAATGGGTATCAGATACCTCACCAAAGAAGATATACACATAGCACATAGACACATGAAAAGATGCTCAATCACATGTGTCTTTTCAGGCTGCTAAAATAAAGTTTTACAGACTGGGTGGCTTATAAGCAACAGAAATTTATTTCTTACAGTGCTGGAGGCTGAAGACTGAAGTTAAGGTACCAGAAAGGATGAGTCCTGGTGAGAAAACTCTCAGGTTGCAGAGTGCCAACTTCTCCTTGTAACTTCGCATAACATAGAACGGAGAGAGGATACAAGGTCTTATGACTCTCATAAGGGCTCTTATCCCATTCGTGAGTGTTCCACCCTTATGAGATCATCTAATCTTAATGTACTTCCCAAAGGCCCCATCTTCTAATACCATCATACTGGAGGGTAGGATTTCTATATATTAATTTTATGTGGACTCAGACATTCAGTCTGTAACAACATGTAATTAGGAAGTTGCAAATTAAAGCAATAACTGAATGGCTAAAATACAAAGCTGACAATTTCAAATACTGGTAAGGATGTGGAGCCATAGGAACTCTTCCTCATTGCTGGTGGAAATGTGGAAAAACCACTTTGGAAGAAAGTTTGGCAGTTTTTATAAGTCAAACATAGTCTCAGCATATGTATGATCCAGCAATCACCCTCATCAGTATTTTACTCAAATGAGTTGACACAAAAAACCAGCATTTGACGGGGCGCCTGGGTGGCGTAGTTGGTTAAGCGTCCGACTTCAGCCAGGTCACGATCTCGCGGTCCGTGAGTTCGAGCCCCGCGTCGGGCTCTGGGCTGATGGCTCGGAGCCTGGAGCCTGTTCCCGATTCTGTGTCTCCCTCTCTCTCTGCCCCTCCCCCGTTCATGCTCTGTCTCTGTCCCAAAAATAAATAAAAAACGTTGAAAAAAATTAAAAAAAAAACCAGCATTTGAATGTTTATAACAACTTTATTCATAATTCCCCAAAACTAGGAATAACCAGGATGTTCTTCAAAAAGTGAATGGATAAACAACTGGTATATCTATGCAATGGAATGTTATTCATTACTAATAAAAAGAAAATTGTCAAGCCGAGAAAAGTTATTGGAAGAACTTTAAAGATCTGTTGAAGAGCCCATCTCCAGGCCAGAATTCGGTGTGCTATCTTTCAGTCTTGACCATAAGCAGTTACAAATCCCTTACCTTGCAGGCCTCCTGAGGGAAAGCTGCCTTCCCCACGCTGGACATAATACACAATCTAAGGAGAATTAAAGTTAAGTACTCAGTGCCTCCCCACTCCCCATCCCTGCTGGCCATGCTTTTATGCATATCTGCATTTCTAGCCCAAATGGCTCAATTTGGAGACCCGCTTATAGGGAGCCCTTTGCTGAGGTCTTTCTTAGGTGCCTCTGCCATGACCACCTTATTGGAGGGCCTTGCAACATTTTTCTCCACTCTGACTCCATATTCAGTATTTTTCCACTCCTAGCCTTTTCCTTCTCCCCACCTCCCCATGAGCTCCATAAAACAGCAGGAGCCTTTTATTCAGGGCTCCCTTGGTAGACTCTCTCACCTGAACTGATGCATATGACTTTCCTTCTGGCACCATTCCATTGGGAAAATGTTCCAATAGAACAAGGAAACTGGTGCTTTTTCCTGGTGAACCTCTTGTTTATCCATTGTAGGAAGTGATTACTTGACTGTTAACTTTCATTTTGACTTGTTGCCTTAAATGACCACCTTAACACTTGGCAGTTCAGCTTTCTGCAGCTCAGCTCTTGACATATTGCTTAGTAGAAGAAGCCCATCTGAAAAAGCTATGTGCATAGTGTACAATTTCAACTATATGACATTCTGGAAAAAGGCAAGACTATAGACAGTAAAATATCAGTGTTTTTCAGGGATTCAAGGTGCATAGGTGGAGCTTAGGATTTTCAGGGGGGTTAAACTGTTCTATATAATAGTACAATGATGGTTACATGATATGCATTTCTTAAAACCGTAGAAGTATATAATGCAAAGAGTGAACCTTAATGCAAATGATGAACTTTAGTTAAAAATAATATACCAATATTGGTTCATCACTTGTAACAAAGGTACCACACACATGCAAGATGTTAATTATAGGGTAAAGTATGAGGAGCGATTGAGGGGTAGGGAGAGAATAGTTATATGGGAGCTATACACTGTCCTCAATTTTCTAGAAACCTAAAACTGTTCTAAAAATTGCCTATTAATGAAAAGAAAGTGCCTACTTAGAGATATTTCCATTAGGCCTGTCCCTCAGGGATACGCTAGTGGGATTGTAATGCTAGATATGCTACCAACTCTAGATTTTTTTTCTGGGTCACTGGTCATAAGGAGCTCTACTTGAGACCATAGATGCAGGTTAAGAGAGAGGGGGTATAGGCCATGATCACAGGCCATTAGCATATCTGCCATTTATTCATGAAACTTATACTTTTAGAGCTTTTGAAGCCTGTTTCACATATGTGAAAGTGTCTTCCTCTTTCACTTGATGATGAGATGTTACCGTGCATACTCAACTTGCTGGCTCAGTAGGTCAGAAAATGCCCAATTTGTGATGAGCATTTCAAGTAACATGAGAACTTGTTGGCCTACAGTCAAACATTCTGTCTCTAGTAAGTAAGCTGAAAGCTATTTTTCAAAAGGAGAATAGTTACTGCTAGAAAATTTCTTTTTCCTAAAACCCTGAGGTTTGTACAATGAGTCACCTATAAATGCCTGTGAAATAATCCATACTTCATTCATATCTGCAGCAGACAATTTGAGAACTATCAGATTTTCAGGGTAACATGGCCCAAGGGGCAGAGCAGCTTGCAGGACAGCTTGGACTTATTGCAGATGTTTCTCCTATTATGAGCCCTACTCAAAACTGGCAGTTTTTTGGATCAATGATGTTATCAGAGTATAAGTAGCATGCCTAAATGAGATATATTTGATATCCAAATCCCAAGAAGAAATCACCTTGAAAGGGATATCTCAATATGCCCTAGATCACTGGATCTCTACAAATGTTACCAACATGGAAGACTTCTAAATTTTAGTGGGATTTTTTTCCAAGTGACCAATTTATCTCCTGGAGGAATTGTGTCATATTAAGGGCTCACTATCGGTCTTGTTGCTGACAAGTTGAATATTCAGAGGCAAGCGTAGCGAGATGTGCCTTGTAAATAGGAGTCCATGCTGTTGGACTCATGTAGGGCTTCTGTTTCTGCTACTTCAGCCACTCTTCCAATTTACTATCAATCATACCAGTTCTGGGATGGCTAATGACAAATGTTGGGTAACATCTTCTGGGCAAATCTTTTTACCCACTTGATTATTCAGTGACTCTGTCATGGTGGCTGTTAAGCAGTGATGTGACAATTTTACTTTTGATGCTCACCCTCTTGATTCCATCCACATGCCTCTATCCCTGACTTCCTTGTCTCTGATCACCCAGTCCTTTGCCTTCTAGCTCTCCAACAGATGACCAGGCCATCAGCCAATAACTGCTCAAAGTAAATAGCTCCCTCTTGGGAGCTGCCCTCCATTTTTGGCCTGCCCCCATCTACTGAGCTAAATAATGTAGAAACTGAATTTGGGTGCTTTCCTCCTCTTTCAGCTTTTCCCACCACATAGTTTCTCATTTGGCATGAGTCATACCGCTGTTCATGATTTGGTCATACTTATTTTTATTCTAGGTTCCTGTAGGATATTCTGACTCCTAGATTGTTAAAGATGGTATTCAGGGATTTTTTTTTTTTTTTTACTTTTACTATGCTATCTGTACTTCTTGGTTTTCAGGAGGAGGTTAGTATATGTAAATAGTAAAGTGACAGTATAATCACATTGCTATTTTATTTTTATTTTCCCAGAATTCATAAAAAATGTAAGAGGTGGGAATGATTGGTGCTCAATCAGTTTATAGGTATATTAAAGGTGATTGTAGTATGAGTGATGGCTTTATAAGACTTAAATCATTTTGTAAATGTTTGTATCTTCTGTGAATTATTATAGAGCTTTAGTGTCTATATTTCTCTATTGAGAGTGTAAAACATGTAGACTAGACCTAGTATATCTTCCTAACCACTGAAGTGATCAAATATAAATGACTAATGAAAGAAAATTCTTCATTTAGCACTCTAGACAAGAGGTAAATTTATTGCTGAAATTTTCAGTTTACCAATTTTATAGTATAGGCACTTCGAGAAAGTTACATATTTCTGATATAATTTTACAAATCAATTGTGTGTTAAATGAAATTCAGAAAGCAAATAGAAATAATACTTTTTAAAGGTCAATATCTCACTTAGCTCTGTCATGAACTTATGTAAAATCAAAAGAAGGTATGAAATTCCATTTGAAATTTTATAAGAATTCTCTCTTGTCTTTTTATAAGATAAATGTTACAGATATTTTACCAAGAGTTGTTTATTTTTGAATCACATAGAGCAAATTTCATGGAAATCCTTCTATTCATTCACATATTCATTCATGAACGCATTCAAAAAAATGTGTACAAGTAAAAAGGTACTGGGAAGGCAGTGGCAAGGAGAATATAGTTTCTTCTTTCAAGGAGTTCAGTCCAGAGGTGAAATCGTATCAATAATAATCAAATTGAAAGCAATGTGTTAACTACTGTGCTGTAAGTACTCCATTTATGTACTGTGCTAAAATACCTAATTCATCTCCTACCCCTTTTCTACTGACTCATTAGTTTTGACATACTAGCCTCCATGTTGGTCCTTAAACAAATAAATCAAGCCTTTTCTCACCTCAGAAACCTTGCACAAGTATCTGGACAAAAACACTTGGAATTTAGGAAAGAAATATGGGTTGGTGATGGAGATGTGACAGAAGATATTTGAAAAAAAAATAAGATGTTATGTAGAGAAATGGTATATACTATATAGAATTAAAATAGGATTACAGAAAAACCCTAAGGTAAAATTACACTTAAGTTCTCAAGAAGAAAATAAAAAAGAGCTGTTAAGGAAACTCAGAAAAAGATATCTGACAATCTGAAAGCTAACCAAGAGAGAGCGTTGGAAGTTAAGGAAAAACCAGTGATGGTCAAGTATACATATAAATGTATGTAACTAATTAGGCAACTAATACTAAAAATATCAACATGACTTGGCAAGGAAGAAATTATAAATGGCTTTCAGGCAAAATTACAATAGAGCAGCAGAGGTGGAGTCCATTTTGCAGTGAGTAGCAGAATGAATAGGAGACGGGGAAATGGAAGCAGTCTCAGATATTCCTTCTAGAGGCCTAGCTCTGAGCACAAGGAGCAAAAGGAGGTGGTAGCAAATGCTGACTTTCCATGAAGGTAATGAGCGTAGGCTTCAGGGACAATCATCTGCATGGGTCCCAAGCACAGTGCATTGCTGAGAGGTATGGAATGTTCTGGGCCCAGTTGCAGTGGAAACATTCCTATGTAAACACCTCTAACAAATTCCCAAAGAGATCTCAGAAGGAAGGGCCTGATTATTCTAGTCGTTGTTCATTTGTGGAAATTTTTGTGCTTCATAATGAACATCTATTTTTACCTAATCTTGTATTTATATTTTTCTGGGTTTTTTTTTCCTCAAACAAGCCCCACAAACCGTAGTAAGTTTTAAACCTCACAAAATCTAGATCCATCCAGCAGTGATATATAATAGGAAAGAGTTTTTCTGGAGTAATTTTTTTTTATAAGAGTAGTGGGAATGTGGCCATGTTTGTTTGCTGAATTAAAAAGAACTAGAAAGTTGGAAATTGTTGATGAGTCAAAAGAAAAAGAAGCAATGGGAACTGGATATTTAAGAGGCAAAAAGAAATTAAATATAGAACCAAAACAAGTATTGGTGTTGGACAAGAGGAAAGATAACATTTCTTCTTGGAAAAGATCATTTGCTTGACTAGGTTTTAGTCAGGCTTCTGGACCTTCTCCTAAGCCCATCTGTGCACTTATAAAATCCAGTTTTAGCAAGATCCCTGCTACGTTGGTTTGACCAGAACTCTCAAACATCAATATGTGGTCCCCCTCAATAAACTTCAGTAGTATTTTTTTTTTTTTGCAAAATTGAAATATGTAATGGGAGGTTATAGTGCACTCCTCTGTCCGTTAATTTGGTCAATGAGTATTCATCAGGCATACTTATAGGGGGTAGAACAAATGTTGCATGTTGGAATATAGAAATAGACACAGCCCACAACTAATAATCTATTTGTGTTTTGCTTCACATAAAGAAGATATGTATAACAGAAGATATGTACATGTCAAAAGATATTACATATGACAGACAGGAGGAGAAGGTATTAGAAGAAATACTCCATTTCCAGGTTCTGGACATGATATTAGATGTTGACTGAGGTAGAGAAGTGTAGTTTGAATCCTGTCTTGCTTTCTAGGTATATAATATTGAAACCTAAACAAGGGCAATTAAGTTTGTGGTGATAGGACATGTTAGGCATGAAAGTAGTGATATTGAATGTAATCTATAAGGAATAGTAAATAGACGGTACATGTGATAAGAAATTCAAACAAATAATGCAAGAAAAGTGTGTCATGGGAAATCTTGATATTCTACTAAATAAATCTTTATATTATAGATATTAGAGAACCATTTCTGATTTTTAAAATTTTTTTAATGTTTATTTATTTTTGGGAGAGAAAGACAGAGTGCAAGTAGGGGAGGGTCAGAGAGAGAGCGAGACACAGAATTGGAAGCAGGCTCCAGGCTCTGAACTGTCAGCACAGAGCCTGGCGCAGAGCTTGAACCCATGCCATGAGATCATGACCTGAGCTGGAGTCGGAAGCTTATCCCACTCAGCCACCCAGGTACCCCAGATTTTTTTAAAATCCAAAGTAGAATCCATTGTCTAAAGAGGAGGCTTTAAGGATAATTGGTATAATTATAACACAGGACAATGTTCTGTCTTATTTTCATAAAATTATTTTATGTATAGGCGCATAGAAGACTGACTCTAAATTAAAAAAGAATAGTGAAGGAATGGGAGAGGGAACTGGAAGAATAGCACATTGAATATTGAAATATCTGTTCTTTGACAAGTTCTGATGACCCATCTTCAGGGAAGGGGGATCGACCACTACCAATATTCAGTATTTCCAATATAAGACGCCCGGCTCACTGTCTTTATGGAAGTATTTGTTTTTGAGACTTCCAATTTACCTTGGCTATGTTTCATTATTAATAGCTGCACAATGAAGATTCTGATCACAACTCCATCTCAAATGAGTAAATATCCACCATGAAAAGAGAAACATGCCCTTCTGTGTTTGAATAACTTCCTGGCGAGTTCTGAAGGATTGTTCATATTGGTGTTTATAAAATAAAGGAAATGAGCCATAAAAATAAATAAATCAAAATGCCATATAAAAGCCTTGCATGGAGTGGTGAGAAATGCTGAAGTAAACATTCAACTGTAGGAAACCATTGTTGCTTTGGACAAAAGTATTGACAAATGAATAAGAGCACCAAACATAAAACTTCTAAAACTGCTAAAGTTTCAGCACATTGAGAATTATGTCCTGAGCTATAATGCAAATTAAATTGAAATGCAACCACATAAAAGGCCCACTAGACACCATCTAACTTCTGTGCCTGGATCCTTCCATTAAAGAATATTTAAGATATTGCTCAAGGACAATAATACTGTCTGTTGGGATTTGCAATGTATAGTGCCCAGCCAAGGACCCCACAAAACCAACATTTGGTAAAGTTTTCAAAACAATACAAAAATTAAGAAGTCAAGCTTGCCTATTAACATATTCCAAATACAGTCAGAAAAGCTGCTGTCTTTCCTGGTACCTACCACTTTTCCCTCACATTTCTATTGTAAGGTACTATCCCTGCTACTACTAAGTCATCAAATAATTTGTGCTCCTGTGCTTCTGTGCTCCTGTGCTCCTGTGTTCCTGTGCTCGAAGGAGATTTGTCTTAGATGTTTTTAGGATCCCTGTTCTCATCCTCTGGAAAGCAGTTCTCTCCTACCAGCTTTCCACACGCATGTTTTTATTTTCTGCCGTAGGGCTGTGCCTGAAAGTTCACTTGGGGAGTACAGGTGGTGCTCAGAATTTGGGGAGAGTGAATGCTCCCAGTGGCAGCCCCTGATCCAGTGACCAGGAGCCAATGTTCCTCCCATTCAGGGAAATAATTCTGGGAAACATGTATACATTTCTCAAAAGGCCTAAGCAGAAACAAGCTCCCATTGCCCATAATGGTGACTCAACACTAAATCTTTATGTTCTTTTTTTCCTGGTTTCTTGCCTCATTCTCCCAGGGATCCCACTCTGGTTCTTGAGACCTCTTGAAAATAAACAGTCCATCACAGGTCCTTCTTTTAGGGTCTGCTTTGGTGGAAAACCAAGGTAACAAAGGATTTTTGAAACATACCGTTATGGCTCCAGCCTTCCTTTAAGCCTTCAGAGGCTCATTTCCTTTGGGATATAGTCCAGACTCCCTAATGTGAGGCATATAAAGTCTTTGATGGCATAGAACTTGCCTAAATGCTCTTGCCTCTTCCACTGTCACAGTTGATCCTTATATAGGCTACCATCTTGGAATACTGGATGGCTAGCAGATGCCTTATTATGGTCGTGATGTTTCAAGCATCCATCCCTCATAATGGTTTTTTACTATTCCTAAGATGTTTCCTTCCACCCTTTGTTAAACTCTGATACACCCTGTTTTATTTAGTTTTCTCCACCCTTCAGACAATATCTCATTTATTCCTTTGTGTCTCCAGAGAATTCTTGCACTTTTCATAACACTGTTTAACATACTTGTGTGTGTCTTCTTTGCTTAGTTCTACCAAAGATTGATACTTTATTCTCTTGCTCATTCCCATGCACTCATTAGTGTCTGATTCATAAAAGGTAGTCATAAATATTTATTGTAGGATAAGATAATGTTTAATCAATGAGTCTCACTTGCTCTGCTGTTTAGTGAATCAATGTATACTTCTTGTCGATGTGACTAGTCCCATTTCAAAATTTCCCAGTGGACCTCTGGTCAGGTGTCTCTTTTAGCAACTCCTGAGATTGCAGTCACCCTGGATGATAGCAGATTGTGATCACACAATTCTTGGAAAAGTAGAGTTTCATTGTTTATATGATTAAATGCTAATTGTACATGCCAATTTATAAGTGCTATGTGAGTCTGCTACATTGCTTATTGAATACAGGCAAGTGGAGTGCCCTCTTAAGGGAATTAACTTTACCATTGGAGTAAACTAAAATTTAACTGATTAATGACATTGATGCATTTATTTATTTATTTGAATTAATTTATTATTTGAGTTGTTATTGTCACAGAGATGTAGTCCATGTGCAGAATAATGTAAGCACATGAATTTCAAATTTACAAGATTATATTATGTCTTTAAAAAGAGATGAAATGATATGGAATGTGAGAAAGAAAGTATTCCCTTGGGGCTCAGAGAGTTATTCTAATCTGAGGGTATTTTTGCTTTCCTTTTTATTACTGTAAGGATAACTTAACTACATATATGTGTGTGTATATGTAAGTCTATATGTATACATACATCTTTAGCTTATTATTTTCTTCATAGAGAACCAATGTATGTTACATTGAAAATATTGTTTTTAAAATCTATTAGAAAGTGTCACTTGTTTGTCATATAATCTAAAATGTCCTGTTTTTAAACTTATCTATTCAATACACATTCAGAGTACTTACTTTTTATGAAGTGCTATGAGAGATGAAAAGATGAATTTTATAGAAATCAGTTGCAAGGGAAACAATTTATTGGAGCATAACATAAACACACAAAAAATGCAGCTGATGAGTTTTCATGAGATTAACCTGCCCATGTGAGCACCGATCAGGTCAGGAAACAGAAAGTGGCTGTGTCTCAGTAGCCTCTCACACTACCTTCCAGTTACATTACCTTCAAAGAGGAATTGACTTCTGATTTCTGACTCCATGATTCTTTCTACCTGCTGTTAAAAAAGTATTTGATGGAAACATACAATTTATACTCTTATATATCTGCCTTCCTTTTCTCAATATAATACCTGGGGAATTAATCTGTGGTTTTACCTGTAGCAATTTGTTTTCATTCTCATATGGTATTCTAATATTACATAACATTTGGTTTGTTTCCATTTCAGACTATAACAAATAGCACCGTTATAAGCAAGGTTTTACTTATCTCTTTGTGCACACACATATATGTGCATTTTTGAGCATTTATGCAAGGGTGGAACTACTTAGTCAGAGGGTATGTTATTCCAAACTAATTGGCTTAAAACAAAAATGAACACTTATAATCTCACCCAATTTCATCTAGTTAAAAATCCAGGAGCAGTTTGGCTTTGTGTATTCCCAGCTCAAGTCTCTTCCATAAGACCCTAGTCAAGATGTTGGCCTTTGCTGTAGTCATCTGCAGGCTTGACTAGGGTTGGAGGATCCACTTACAAGATGTCTCTCTCACATGGCTATTGGCAGGAGGTTCAATTCCTCACAAAATGGGCCTCTCCATGGGGCTGCTTGAATGTCCTCATGATATTGTGACTGGCTTCCCCAAGAGTGAGTGATCCAAAAAAAGAGTAAAGCAGAAACCACAGCTTTGTTTTATGTGTTTTATGACCTGGTCTTGGAAGTCATACACTATTATGTCTATAATATCCTACCAGTTACAGAGATCAGGCCTATTTACTGTGGGAAGAATATCATGAGGCAGAGATCATTGATCCATTATGAAGCCTGCTTATAAAAAAAAGAGAGCATGTCTATATCAGCTTTTGTAAATATTACCCTACAGTTTATAAAGTGGCTGTACCAATTTGCATTTCTATTAAAAGTTTATAGAAGTGGCTCAGTTGGCTGAGCCTAGGACTCCAGCTTAGGTCATGATATCGCGGTTTGTGAGTTCCAGCCCTGCGTCGGGCTCTGTGCTGACAGCTCGGAGCCTGGAACCTGCTTCAGATTCTGTGTCCCCCTCTCCACCCCACCCCTGCTTGTGCTCTGTCTCTCTTTGTCTTTAAAAAATGAATAAACATAAAAAATATTAAAAATAAGATTTCTTAAAATTTCTTTCTCTACCCAAGGTCATGAAAGCATTATCCAATATTATCTTCTAGAAATGTTACATGTCCCACATAGAGAATTATAAACTACCCGGTATTGATTTTTAAATATGGTGTAAACTCGGAGTCATAATTGATATTTTTCATACAGCTATCCAACTGAGCAAGAAACATTTACTGAAAAGTTTATCCTTCCCCCACTATTCTGTGAAGCCAATTTTGTCATAAGTCAGAGGTCTATATGTGTATAGGTTGGCTGTTGGAAACTGTTTTATTCTATTTATTTATTTGATGAGCTTTGCACTGAAACCACATTGTATTAATCATGGTTGCTTTGTAACTCTTGATGTCTAGTGGTGCCTTTTTGTTTTGTTTTATTTATTTATTTATTTATTTATTTATTTATTTTTTATGGAATTGTTTTATTTATTTTAGGGCCTTTGCATTACCATTTAAATTTTACAACCAGTTTCAATGCTTCCATCTCCCCCTAAAAAGAAGATGCTGAGGTTTTAATTGGGATTTTATTAAATCTATAGGAAAATTGAACAGATGAGACTATTGCATGTTTGATTCCACTGATGTTGTTTATATTGACATTTATTTAAGACTAATTTTTCACAATAATATTTTCTAGTGCATATTTTTCAGTAGATTGTAAATTATACACATGCACAATAGAATGATATCATTTGAAAAATAATTTTGAAGTAACTTGCATGGTATATAAAAATGAAGTTGATTCATTGACTCTTGTTAATCTTGTATCTAGCAAACTTAATTTATTAATTATAGTAGTTTATATGTAGATTCTTTTGGACTTTCTCTGTATCAAATTATATTACCTGTGAAAACAGGCAATTATATTTCTTCCTTCTATATACTTATGATTGTATATATTTATATAAATGTTTATATCCTATATTTTATAGTTGCACTGGCTAAGATCTTCATATAATGTTATGTAGGAGCAGTGGTGATACACATCCTTGTTTTGTCCTAATAATGTGTAAGTCTTTTTATACACTGTCATTAAGTGTAATATATGCTATGGTTTTATTTTTTAAGATTTCCAGTGTCAAAGGAAGTTCTTTTAAACCCTAGTTGTCTGAAACATTTTTTTTTTTACCATGGTGGTTTAAATCTTATATGCTTTTGCTTCATCTATTAAGGTAGTCATATGATTTTCTCCACTTGGAAGGAAATGTGATGATTTATATTGATAATTGAGCAAATATAATTCAAGAGTCCTGCATTATTTTACATATACATTGCTGAATACTACAAGATATTATTTTGCAAATTATTTTTTTGCCTGTATGTTTAAGAGAAATTAACCTAAAGGGGTGTTTTGTTTTGTTTTGTTTTCCCTGCAAAATTCCTGTCAGGTTTTAGTATCAAGGTTATGCCAGACTTAAAAAATGGAATGGTAAATGTGTTCAGTTTTCTTTTGTTCTCTGGAAGTGATCTTTTGTTATTTACATTATTACTTTCTTAAATATTTAGAGGAATTCATCAATGAATCCATGTGAGGTTGAAGGTTTTTTTTTGAGAAGGATTTTAAGTACATAATAAATTAGATGACTAGCTAGATTTTCTGCTTTTACTTACTTCAGTTATGATAATTGCTTTACTAAGACTTATTTATTTACTTATTTTTACTTTTATTTGTAATGAAATATTTGCTTATGAAGCAAAAGAAAAAGCAAAAAAAAAAGCAAAAAGAAAAATCTACCTTTTGCAATTTCATTTTTCTGATATATGCTTTTTTTTAAGTTTATTTATTTTGAGAGAGAGAGAGAGAAAGCACACACAAGTGGGGAGAGTCAGAGAGAGAGGGAGAAAGAATCCCAGGCAGGCTCCACACTGACAGTGCAGGAGATCATGACCTCAGCTGAAATCAAAAGTTGTTGGTCACTTAACCAACTGACTCACCCAGGCGCCCCATATGCTTTTTGTTTCTTAGCAAGTCTTAATGCTCTTGCCTTCTTATTTTCTTATGATATCTTTTTATTAATACTGTTCCAGATGTTCTTCCTCCCTCAAGAAGGGGTTCGGTATTTTTGGATCAGCTGTTTACATGAGGTTCCTATAAATAGCAGCAGAATTGGGGCAATTTTTGACAAAGAGAGAACCCATGTATTTTTATTTTGTCTACACCTGCCTTATCTGCTTCTGTGAAACAAGCTGGTCCCAGGACCTTTTAACAGTCAATTCCATTCACCCCAGTTCCAGCAGCAGTTAATAAGGCTTTAGCTTTTAAGCCTTATATGTGAAACATCCTTTCTATGGAGGTTTTTAATTTAATTTAGTTTTGTTTTGTACATTTTGAGATTTTCTGAGTATGCAGCCTCTCAAGCCTCTTCATTGTTCCCCCTTTAACTCTTTGAATAGCTTCTTTTAGTTTTCTCTCATGCATTTTAATCAAATCTAAAACCAATTTAACTATCTTCCCCCCCAAAAAACCTCCCAATTCAGACTCTGTTCTCTCAGTCACTTGGGCTATAAAATTTTGAATCATCCCTATCTCCTATATCTCTTCCTACCTTTAGTTAACAAGGCATGTTAATTATTTTCTTATTGCTTATCTACTTTTTATTTTTCCATTTTTACTGCTACCATCCTAGACTGGTGCTCTAGCTTTATTTTCTGAATGTAGTCA
Source organism: Prionailurus bengalensis (assembly GCF_016509475.1). Taxonomy (NCBI): domain Eukaryota; kingdom Metazoa; phylum Chordata; class Mammalia; order Carnivora; family Felidae; genus Prionailurus; species Prionailurus bengalensis. The sequence continues at coordinate 76,962,232 of NC_057350.1, read as the reverse complement.
TTTTCTCAACCATCTATTTCATCCTAAAAATATCATCAAACAAAATTTCCCTAAACATAATTGGGCAGAAAATCGCTCAATTGTGCACTGAAAAAAAATTCCCCATCATAAATATTAATGACTCTCTATATTCTGATTCCAAATAATCTCTCCAATCTTATTTTACACTGTTCCTTTCATAACCCATACATTCTCAATTTCAATAATGCTTTCTCAAAATTGCCACTGCCTTCAACTGCTATCCAATAATAACCCCTTTCTGAGGCTATTCTAAAGAGGAAATTATATTTGTAGGTTTTGACTTAGCAACTGAGAATCTTGAATTTGTTTGCTACTGCAGAGATATTATGACCATCCAAAATGGAACAAATGAAAAATAACTTCTGGCTTACTTGTAAGTGCTCTCAAGGATAATTTACTGTTTTTTAAAAATATTGCAATTATGTATTATGTGTTTATAGCATATATAAAAAGGAGATTTTATTTAAAAGGCACAAGAGAAGGAAGGGGGAATTGGAATGATGTTATAAGATTCTTTTTTTTTTTTTATTTTATTTTAACGTTTATTTATTTTTGAGACAGAGAGAGACAGAGCATGAACGGGGGAGGGTCAGAGAGAGAGAGAGACACAGAATCTGAAACAGGCTCCAGGCTCTGAGCTGTCAGCACAGAGCCCAACGCAGGGCTCAACTCACAGACCGCGAGATCATGACCTGAGCTGAAGTCGGCCGCTTAACCGACTGAGCCACCCAGGTGCCCCAGATGTTATAAGATTCTTACATTATTTGAGATGCTGTAATATCATTTGATGGTTGACTCAGATTTTGTAAAAATATATATTGTAAATTCTAGGGGAAGAACTAAGATTTTTAAGTGATGCATGAATAATATTTCTATAGGTGAGTTTAAATGTAATCATAAAGTGCTCAATTAAATTTAGAGAACATTAAAAAAGTTAAGGTGAACAGGGAACAGATACAAAACAACTAGCAAGGTAGAAGATTTTAATCCAACCATATCAAATGGTAATTGTCTAAACATACCAAACAAAAGCAAAGGTTTAAAGACTGGATATAAAAAGTAAAGCTGCCCAGATGCTATCTAGAACCTAATTACATATATAAAGACAAACAGTTTAAAATAAAAGAATAGAGGGTGCCAGGGTGGCTCAGACAGTTGAGCATCTGACTCTTGATTTCGGCTCATGTCATGATTCCAGGGTTGTGTGATCAAGCCTTCCATCAGGCTCCACACTGAGAATGGAGCCTGCTTGGGATTTTCTCTCTCTCTCTCTCTCTCTCTCTCTCTCTCTCTCTCTCTCTCCCTCTCTCTCTCTCTCTCTCCTTCTGCCCGTCTCTTGCTCTCTCTAAAAAATAAATTTTTAAAAAAGTAAAAGAATGGAGAAATATATGTCATGCAACCATTAATCAAAAGAAAACAAAATAGCCATAGCAATTTCAGAGAAAAAAGACTGCAGAACAGGAACAGAAAACATTCAGGGAAAAAGAAGGACATGACCAAAATGATAAAAGGATCAATTGTCCAAAATAACATAATAATGGTGAGTGTGTATGCACCAAAAAACAGAGCTACAGTGTACATGAAGCAGTAACAGATATGAAAAGTGAAACAGAGATATCCAATTATATTTGAATATTTCAACAATTAAAACCAGTGAACAGGAATTCAGCAAGGATATAGATGATCTGAATGACACAATCAACCAACAGGATCTAATTGGCATATACAGAATACTCCAAAGGAGTCAAACGCTTAACAAACTGAGCCACCTAAGCACCCCAAAAGCAATTTTTTAAGTAAGCTTCACATAATAATTAGGCAACAGTTGCCTAATTAACATAGCGCTTAATTAGGTGATGGTAGTAGCTCCTGAAAGCAGGTCCTATCCTCAAGAAGGTTATCACTGCAGATGTCTATAAGAATATTTTTATGTCTATATGACATATGTTGATATTTTTATGTTTATTTTTATGTTTGTATATCAACACATTTTGGGGCCATATCTGGCACATTGTTTATGTAGATTGCATATACTCTGTTCTTGTAGAAGGTATATTTAATATCTTGATGCTTTTTCACTGATATCTTTTCTAACTCAGGGAACACTCACTTGTTGGTTGCTTTGATCCACTAAAAACATTATACTCTTTTTTGTTTATTTTATTTATTTCAGATCTTATCAAATTTATTTCTGGCTATGGGTAAGTTACATTCTAGGCCTAAGTGTACTTTTATGACTCTTTTTTTCTGAAAGTAAAATGTATTAAAGCTGTTGGAGTCAAGTTACTGAACTTTCTGAAGTCTATCTTCTGGACTGTTTCATATGACCATATCCTGTTTAGATAAGATTTTTTATTGAATGTTCAATGCTTTCATTTGAATTATCCTATAAAAGGGATTATTCTCAATATTAGATATTTCTTTAAATAAAAAGTATCCAATACTTGGCAATGTCTTTTTTGGCATTTGACATCATTGGAGTGGCACAAAAATATTTAATTTTAATACTCTTGATATTTGCCACTTTATAAGGGGAGACCATTTTGTTTTTACCTACAAAGACCTTTGGCAAATAGAACTGAAAGTTAGTAATAAAAGTTGGTTAAAAAGCATGTTAATTAATTTTCAGATCACTTGAAGCAGGATCACTACTTAAGGTTAATATAGGGGTTAGACAGAGAACCCAAACTAACGATAAGGCCAGACAAAATGTCAGAGAGGTGGCAGTGATTCTTGGTGACTGTGGAAAATTGTATGTGTGATCTCTTTTGGGGGGTAGTATAATTTGAATTTTAGTATATTGTGTCCATCTGGCAATGTAGATCCAGTATTAAAGATCTTCAGATTTTTCTAGAGAATCTATATTTTTATGTGATATTTCCTGATTACTTTTAACAAATGGAGTCAATTAAAACACATACACACATGCATAAACATATCTGGCAGTCTGATCCAATGCATGGGATATTAGCTGGATTCTTCAAGTTTAAGACAGCTTGACACTAACCAAATCAAGCAGATCTGGTACAATTGAAAATTTGTCTCGCTCTGTGTACATTTATAGTTAAAATTTTGCTTTCCAAAGCTCCCAAATCTTATAATTTTGAATGAGTCTTTTGTATTGATCACAATTTTTTCATATTGAAACTAATATAATGTAAAACCTTCATATTTTCAACCTAATCCTATTTACTAATTCAGTAGATAGTTATTGAATAAAGTGTGTGAAAACACTGGTCTACATGATAGAGATACAGAATGAACAAAAGAGACAGGTCCTACCTTTAATAGTATTTACATGTGAATTTAATCATGAAAATACACTTTTACATATGCTACATAATTAGCTTTTTCCCTTGAGGTATTTTTTTCAACACGAAAAGATATTAAAAGCCATTCATATTACACATAGAAAAAAGAAACTCAGAGTTGCTGATGAAGCTCTAGAATTAAGCGGAAAATTGGAAAACACTTGTGATTTTAGTTTAGCCCTATTTTGTTTAATCTGTGCCTGCATTCTAAAAGCTTGTGTGTATAGCTAAAATGTATGTTGTCTAAACTTTGTACATCCCAGATATTGTTGAACAGTATACAGATCTTCACTAACATATTTTCATACACAGTGCCTGAAGAGAGTGTCTCTAACTGTATGTAGTAAAATGATGCATCTCTGGAGGATTATGACATGTCATTTGCAGGAATGGTTATTTTAAAGAGCTAGAGGCAAACTAATATCCTTTCCTTCCTATCTTCCCAGTATATAAGTTTCAGTTAATCTCTGACAGAGTTTAGAGGGGAGCACAGTGCAAAGATATGGGCTCTTAATGGCCTTTACAATTTTTATTTATACAGATAAGCAACCTGGTCACTGTTCTACATGTCCATGTGCTCTCTGCCTTTAGATAATGGCCCTGTTATTTCAGAGCGAAGCAGTCAGGCTCAAAAATTCCATCTGTTTTAATAATAGCACCAGGCCACCTTCCATATGAATGAATATGCCCTGGATTGGTTGTTCTGGCTAGTGGTTTGTTCCAAGGTAAAAACACTTGGCAAAAGTTAGAAAGGGTATCGTTTTCAATGAAAAGGAAAATAACAGTTGAGTTTGTCACTGTCTCTTATATAACGTTAGATATAATGTTGAAAGGCTTATGGTTGATGAGGCTTCATGAGCTATAAAACTTACAAAGGCTAGCTCAGAAGAGACAGATCCACTATGTGATTCTAGGCAGCACTGTGTTATGAAAAAGGCATTGAAATGCAAGTAAGGTACCTTGATGTTCTTTTCTTAAATCTGCCAATTATGTTTTGTGTATCCTTGTGTAAATATCTTTTTTTTTATAACCCAAGACCGTCTGTATCATTTACAGGCTCAGCAAAAAATGAAAGTGTAGAACTCCATCTTTAAAAATCATTAACAGTTTTAAGATGGCATGGTTTAAACCTAACTCAGGGCCCCTCTGAACATGGGTCCTGTGTGGCTGCTCAGATCATATGCCTATGAAGCTTGCCCTGCCTAAGACATATGGTGTTTATAAAATAATTATGACTCTATGTACCTAGCCTGAGCTGTGGATTTCTTATGAGGTTCAAATTGGATGCTGATATATTTTGTAAATTATGAGAAATAATACTAATATAAAGAGTTGCTAAGGTTTGCTCTTCAGTTTGCCTAGATAATCCAATTGGAGCATATATTCTCTCCTATGTGAATTAGGTTATTTCCCATACTTCGTTTTATTTTTAAAGTTTATTTATTTATTTTTGAGAGAGAGAGAGAGAGAGAGAGAGAGAGAGAGAGAGAGAAGGGGATGGGCAAAGAAAGAGGGAGAATCCCAAGCAGACTTCATGCTGTTGGCATAGAGCCTGACATGGGACTTGAATTCATGGGCTCAGACTTATGAAACTGTGAGATCATGACTTGAGCTGAAATCAAGAGTCGAATGCTTAACCCACTAAGCCACCCAGGCACCACTTCTCTCATACTTTCTTTTAGATCTTAGTTTCATGAAAGTTGATTAAAAATAATCACAATACAGCCTGCAACAGATTTTTTGAAAGCCAAATGTATTTGGAAATATGTTAAGATGGTGTGTGTGTGTGTGTGTGTGTGTGTGTGCATAAATCTAAAGTTCAAAAGAGAGATGTGTGCTAGAGATATAGATTTGAGAAATAGAATGAAGAACTCATGTTATGGTAAATATTAAGTGAAGTCATTAAGGGGAGAATGAATAGTGACTCATGGTCAGAACAGCTGATAAACAGCTTAACCCAAAGGCATTTGAAGTGGCTAATAGTAAATAGGAAGATGACAGAGAAACAGAATGAACAGCGGATTGCACTGGAATTACTTTTGATTTTCTGTGATACCTAACACCATTCTGAAACACCACCACATCCCAGAAGACATGACCAGAAGGCAGACAGAGGGGCTTGGACAAAGAATCAGATCATATGTAAAACAAATGTACTTACGTCTGTCTTTTCTTTTACCAGCTTCATGGTATTTTTTCCTCTGGTTTTTAATGTCATTAACTACCTAACTTTTAGGAAAGTACAAGAGCCTTGAGCCACTAAGATTAAAATAAAAAGAAGAAATGTGAAAAGCAATCTATTTCTACACATACTTCCTTTAGAAATGGCCACATATCTGATCATCTTATTCCAGATCCTATACATGTCTCACCAGTAACACAACAATGAACGTTCTCCTGCTTGCAATCTATTCACTGTTTACTTGGTCCTCCAAACTTCCTCTTGAGTGATCTTTATACTATTTGGGCCTGCTCAAACCAGACCTAACTTACTGATTGCTTTACTGGCCTTCAGATAAATCCAAGACTGCTTTTAGGGCCCTTTACAGTGTGGTCCAGCTTACCTTTTCTTCATCTTTCACTATTTTCACTGAATCATCTCACATTTCAGTCCCGCTGACCATTTGCAATTCCTCAAACATTTCACATCCCTTCTGGTTTCCAGGTCTTTGCATACAGTATCCCTCTGATTAGGTATTATATTCCACTTCTCTATCCTTTCCTATAAAGTTGACACAAATGTTATCTCCTCTGTAGTTAAGACCCTGCTGAGTGTCTGAAGCAAATTAACTCCTGTGGTTCCTCATGAGAGTTGTGTGAATACCACATGTTATTAGTCAGCTTTGCTGTGCAACAAACCACTCAATATTTCGCTCTTACAAAGCAAAACAAAACAAAACAAAAAAGATTAGGTCCTGCTTATATTTTGCAAGCGCTGTGTATTGTCTGCAACTCTGCAGCAGGCAGCAGTTTGTTGGAGACATCCTCCCCTCTTCTTCCTCTAGATTTCAGATAGTGGTTTTTCCATGAAGAGACTGAAATTAAGTCTAGTAACAGAAAAATAGAGTTGGTTTATTTAGAATGGGAGGACTCACTGCAGGCTTTTCTTAATGAGTAATTTTGTAAACGTGTATCTGATGAAAAAGGAGGGGCTACCTTTATGAATGTGGAGGAGAAAGCATACCAGGCAAAGGTAAGAATAAATACAAGGGCTCTAAAACAGGGACCAGCCTGGAATGCATCACTGGAGAGGTGTGGATTGAGGAGTAAGAGAATATATGGAAAAACAGGCAATCAAAGACCACCTCTCTCACTCCATTTTTTGAAAAATCAGGGGCGCCTGGGTGGCTCAGTCGGTTAAGCATCCAACTTCAGCTCAGGTCATGATCTCAGGGTTCCTGAGTTTGAGCACCACGTCAGACTGTGCTGACAGCTCAGAGCCTGGAGCCTGCTTTGGATTCTGTGTCTCCCTCTCTCACATGCTGTCTCTGTCTCTCTGTCTCTCTCTCTCTCAAAAATAATTAAACGTTAAAAAAATGAAAAATCAGAATAACGATTTTGTATTTTATGCTAATTGTGGTGGAAAACCATTGGATAGTTTCAAGTGGATATGATGAATATATGTTTTTAAAAGGTTCCTGGCTACTGGGTAGTGAATGTATTATTGTACGGTGAAGGGAAGGCAAACAAAGCAAGCAAGTAGTCAGGAAGCTACTGTAGTGGTCCAGGCAATAAATGATCATAGTTTATACTGAGATGGTGACAGTAGATCTAGAGCACAGGAGGAATGGTAGACTTTCAATAACAGCAAGAACAATTTGTCTTCATAACAGATGGAAGGCAGTATATATTGGTTGTGGTGACATGGGGGAATTCTCTCATCTATAGTTTGTACTTTTGTAAAAAAAAGTATGTGACAACAACTGACTGTTAATCAGGGGATTCCTTCAAAACAGAAACCTGAAGACAGAGGAGACAATATAAAATAGTTACTTGGGGGGAGTAAGAAAAGATGTTTAGAGAAGTACCAGAATTTCCAGGTAGTGTTAAAGACTCATCTAAGATTTGTCATCAAGAGTTTATACTGAAACAAGTCAACTTGGTTTTATGTTTTTCATCTATCAATGTCCAGTTTTCCTGGAACTGATGGATAGTCAAGCTTAACAACAGTCATAGGTTTGTACAACAGAGGAAGGAAAGAGGGAGTGTTAGAAATATTTGCAAAGCAGTGTTTATAATTCTGTACGACATATTCTAAGAAAGGAAGAAAGGCATTAAGAATGGTGAGCAATACTGAGGTATTGTAGGTCATTCAGGATGCTATAACAAAACTATTGTTAACTGGGTGGCTTCTAAACAGCAAATATTTGTTTCTCATAGTTCTGGAGTCTGAGAAGTCCAAGATCATGGAGCTTGCATGACTGAGTATCTGGTGAAGGATAACTTCCTCCCTGATGGCCATGTTTTGACTGTAACCTCATCTGGTGGAAGGAGGTGAGAGAGCTATCTGAGACCTTTTTTATAAGGGCTCTAATCTCATTCTATGATTGCTCTGTCTTCACGACCTACTTACCTCCCAAAGGCCCTCAGTTCCTTATACCCTCACCTTGGAGGTTAGGAGTTCGATATTTGAATTTTGGGGAGGATATAAACATTCAATCTATGACATGAAGAAATGGTAGGATTAACTGAATGGAGGTCTCAATGGAGGTTTTTTTTTTTTTAGGTTGAAAAAATGCTATATTGGTTAGCATGAAGTCTAGAAGGTGTGGGTCACAGTATAGAAATTATGCATTTGAGTTTTTAAGTAATGAAGCTATTTGCTATCCCAAGGTTTCAGGTGTTACCAAAGGACTAGGTGGCAGAGTGGGTATAAAATCTAAACTATTGGTGATGAGTAAGTTTAGGAACAGAGAGACATAAGTATTGAAAATTGAAAATCATGTGTAGTATTAGAAAAGATGGTAAATCAGGAACTAAAACCATCAGTCAATGACTAGGAGTAACCATAGGATTAGAAGTTGAAAGTGACCATGGGGAATATTAGGTGATTAAATCTAATGGCATTAGCTTTAAAGGAGCTGAGGATTAAGAATTTGGAACAGTTTTGAAGTAGGAGAGAAAATGAAAGAGAACACTGACTCCCGTCTGGATCCCCAGGCACATAGAATTTAAGAAAAGAAATAATCTCTTCTCTAAAGAACCTCATAGAAAATAGTGATATTAAGGGAATGTTTAAAGAAATTCAGGGCTGTTAGTGATTATAGATCATGAATTCAAAAGATCTCATGGAAATGTTTGAGAGGGGAAAAGAATCTGTGGATAACTGGGTCAGAGACATCAATGAATAAATAATCTTGAGTGTAGTGTTGTGGTGATGACAGTTTTGAAAAACAGATAACTCTCAAGGATTTAGATACTGAAGGACCTGGATATTTTGACAGTGGATGAGGGTCTAGGGATCTGTGGGATGACAGGAGGCAAAATTATCTTTCTAGCATTCCCAGTATGTAGGTTTCTAGAACTGAAAAAAAAACAACAAACTCCTCATCATTTTAGAAAACTCATCTGGTTCTGTACATTCAATTATATGTCTAATTGCTCCCTACTCTGAAACTAAGGATGCCTCTTGAGGCATCTTATGGCTCTTTCTGCATATTTTTGAAGAAGTTTCTATTAATTGAGTTTTTTCCCCAAATGTTCTAGTTGATGCACCTAACCTTCTTATGTACCAGAAAGGATAATTTAGGCAGCTTAAATCCTATATATCATCAACCTGGGCTCTGCTAGAACTTTCACTATGCTGAACACAGACATTCATTTAAAAGTGAGTCAAACAGCTGAATTCAGTAAGACAGCTGCATCTATTAAACACTTGCAGTTGCATTTCAATAAATATCAATTTCTAATACATAGTGTTTCAACAAATTCAAGACAGTTTATAATGTTTTCTCTGCGAAAACTTTAATTTCAAAATATTTTAAACCTGTAGAAAACCATAGAAAACATACAAGAGACATGTGTATAGGTTCTTCCCTAGATTTCACAATGATTAATATTTGGCCTTAGTTGCTTCAAATTTCTTTCTTTCTTTCTTTCTTTCTTTCTTTCTTTCTTTCTTTCTTTCATCCTTTTGAGAGAGAGAGAGAAGGAGAGAGAGAGAGAGAGAGAGAGAGAGAATCTTAAGCAGGCATGGAGTCCAACATGAAGCTCAATCCCATGACCCTGAGATCATGACCCAAGCTGAAATCAAGAGTCGGGCACTCAACCAACTGAGCCACCCAGGAACCTCTTAAATTTCTCTTTTTAATAAGATATTATATGGCACCATTATTTTTCCTCCAGCTTCATTGAGATATAATTGATATAAAACATTGTGTAAGTTTAAGATGTGATGGTTTGACATGTGTATATATTGTGACATGTTAACCAAAATAAGGTTAGTAAACATACCTTTCACCTCACATAAGTACATTTTGATGTTACAATAAGAAGACTAAAACTCCCACAGCAACTTTCAAGTATGCAGTATAATATTTTTAATTACAGTCACCATGCTGTACTTTAGATCTCTGCAACTTACTCATCTTATAACTGAATGTTTGTACCCTATGGCCAATATCTTTTCATTGCCCTAATCCTCAACCTCTTGCAGCCACCATTCTACCCTCTATGTCTATAAGTTTAATGTTTTTAGATTCCATATATAAATGTGATCGTACAGTATTTGTCTTTCTATGACTTATTTCACTTAGCATATTCCACTCAGGGTCTATTCATTGTCACAAATGGCAGGATTTCCTTTTTTGTTTTGTTTTTTTTTTTTAGGCTGAATAATATCCCATTGTATTTGTATATTACATTTTCTTTATCCATTTGTCCACTGATCATCATTTATGTTGTTTCTATATCTTGACTAATGTGAATAATGCTGCAATGAACATACAAGTACAGATATTTCTTTGAGATAATGGTTTCATTTCCTTTAGCTATATACCTAGAAGGTGGGATTGCTGGACCATATTGTTGTTCTATTTTTATTTTTTTCAAGAACCTCCATATTGTTTTCTAGGGTGAGTGCATCAATTTATATTTCTAACAACAACTCACAGTGTTCTCCCTTTTTTCCACACCCTCACTGACATTTGTTACTTCTTGCCTTTTTGATAATAGCCATTTTAACAGGAATGAGGTGATATTTCATTGTGGCTTTGATTTGAATTTTCTTGATGATTAGTGATATTGAGCACATTTTCAAGGGCCCATTGGCCTTTTATATGTCTTCTCTAGGGAAATGTCTTTTCCAGTCCTTTGCCCATTTTTTATTTGAAATGTTGGTGGGTTTTCTATTGACTAGTATAATTTCCTTATATATTTTGGATGTTAACCCCTTATCAGGTGCATGGTTTTGCAAATATTTTCTTCCATTCTGTAGGTTCCCTTTTCATTTTGTTGATTGTTTTTATAGCTGTGCAGAAACCATCTGATCCTGGGCTTCTTTTTGTGAGGTTTTTAATTACTTATTCAATTTCCCCTTATTCATTATTGGTCTGTTCAGTTTTCTATTCTTCATGATTCAGTCATGGTAGTATGCTCTTTCTAGAAATTTAGCAATTTCCTTTAGGTTGTCGAATTTTTGGTATATAGTTATTCATAGTCTCCTATAAACTTTTTGTAATTCTGTGGTTATCAGTTATAATGTCTTTCTCTTTCATTTGTGTTACTTATTTGAATCCTCTCTCTTTCTTGGTTAGGAACAAAATGTTTGTCAATTCGGTTTATCTTTTCCAAAACAACTCTTAATTTTATCTTTTCTATTGTTTCTCTCATCTCTATTTCATTTATGTCCACGTTCATCTTTGTTATCTTCCTCCTTCTGCTAACTTTGGACTTAGTTTATATTTGTTCTTCTAGTTCCTTGAGGCATAAAGTTATGTTGCCTGGAATTTTTTTAATGTAGGCATTTATTGTTATAAACTTCCCTCTCAACTCTGTCTTGCTTCTTTCCATGAATTTTGGTGTTTACAGCCTTGTTTCAAGATATTTTTTGATTTACCTTTTGATTACATCTTTGACCAATTGATTGTTCAGGAGAGTGTTGTTTAGTTTTCACATATTTGTGAATTTTCCAGTTTTTCTTCTGTTATTGACTTCTAGTTTTATACCATTGTAATTACAAAAAAGTATTTGGTATGATTTCTGTCTTTTTATATTTATTAAGACTTGTGTTGTGACCTAAAATCTCATCTATCTTGGAGAATGTTCTGTGGGCACTTGAGAAATATATGTATTCTGTTGCTATTGGTTATAATGTTCTGTATATATCTGTTAGATCCATTTAGTCTAAAGTATAGTTCAAGTCTAGTGTTTCCTTATTGATTTTCTGTCTGAATGATCTATCCATTGTTGAAAGTGGAGTATTAAAGTCCTCTGCTATTATTGTATTGTTGTCCATTACTCTCTCTTCAGATCTTTTAGCATTTCTTAATATACTTTGCCACAAGGTTGGGTACATGTATATTTACAACAGTTATATTCTCTTAATTATCTACCCCTTTTAATAATATGTGATGTTCTTTGTCTCTTTAACATTAAAAAAATTTTTTTTAGTGTTTATTTATTTTTGGGAGAGAGAGACAGAGCACAAGCAGGGAAGGGGCAGAGAGAGAGAAGGAGACACAGAATTCGAAGTAGGCTTCAGGCTCTGAGCTGTCAGTCAGCACAGAGCCCAACATGGGGCTCGAACCCACGAACCATGAGATCACGACATAAACTGAAGTCAGATGCTTAACTGACTGAGCCACCTAGGCGCTCCTCTTTAACATTTGTTTTTAATTAAAGTCTATTTTGTCTGATGTAAGTATAACTGCTCCTGCCCTCTTTTGGTTTCCATTTGTATGGAATACCTTTTTACACTCCTACACTTTGATCCTATGTGTGTACTTGAAGGCAGAGTAAATATCATGCAGGTATAATATAGTTGGGTCCTGGTTTTTAAACTTTCAGTCACTCTACGCCTTTTGAAGAGGGGAAAACTTAATCAATTTACATTTAGGGTAATTATTGATAGGTAAGAACTTACTGCTGCCATCTTGTTACTGTTTTCTAGCTATTTTGTAGTTCCTTTATTCCTTTATTCTTCTCTTGCTGTCTTCCTTTCCAAAATGATTATTTTCCATAATAGAATATTTTGATTCCTTTCTCTTTATCTTATATGTATTTACTATAAGTTTTTCCTTGTGGTTACCCTGAGGCTTACTTGAAACACCTACTGATATAACAGTTTATTTTAAGCTAATAACAACTTTCATTGTATATCAAAACTCTACCCTTTTACTCCTTCTCACACATTTTACATTTTTGATGTCACATTTACATGTGAAAAATTTTACATATATATTTTTTTTATATTGTGTATCCAGTACTTCTGAACTCTTGCCAAACTGTTTCCTTTGTGGGGAATGGAGGGTGGGATCTTCTACTTCGTCATCTGGATGACATAAATATTCCCTATCCTTTTGTTTTGTTTTTAAGACTTTTCCACTATTTGTAGGAATTTTGCTAACAGTTTATTTCTAAAACATCAAGTTCTAAACACTAAGTTATGCATTTAAATAATTTACATTTATGATACTATGCTTAAATGAAAGGCAATTTGATTATTTTCACTTCATATTATATTTGAGACTTATTCATGTTTAGGTATATTGATGTGCTTCATACATATGAATAAATTGGAATTTGGCATTCTATTTCTATAATTAGGGACAATCAGTCCGCTTCCTTTTCTTTTTTTTTTAAACTTCTTCAGATAGTTATAAATATTCCTAACTTTTCCCTTGTTCTCTTTAAGACTCAAATGAACCATAAAAAAAAGATTGAAATCTTGCCATTTCCAACAACATAAGTGGACCTTGAGGGCATTATGCTAAGTGAAATAAATCAGACAGAGAAAACAAATACGTGTGATCTCTCTTACATGTGGAGTTTAAAAAACAAGACAAAACAAAAAACACCAAGTTCATACATACAGAAATAGGTTGGTGGATGCCAGAGGCAGGAGTGAGGGTGGTAAGGGGCAAAATGAGTGAAAGGGGTCTAAGGTACAAACTTCCAGTTATAAAATAAATAAGTCTTGGGAGGGGCGCCTGGGTGGCGCAGTCGGTTAAGTGTCCGACTTCAGCCAGGTCACGATCTCGCGGTCCGTGAGTTCGAGCCCCGCGTCGGGCTCTGGGCTGATGGCTCAGAGCCTGGAGCCTGTTTCCAATTCTGTGTCTCCCTCTCTCTCTGCCCCTCGCCCGTTCATGCTCTGTCTCTCTCTGTCCCAAAAATAAATAAACGTTGAAAAAAAAAATTAAAAAAAAAAATAAGTCTTGGGAATGTAAGGTAGAGAATGGAAATTATTGTTTATAATACTTTGTTGCATATTTAAAAGTTGCTAAGAGAATAAATATTAAAAGTTCTCATCACAAGAAAAAAATTCTTACTGTATTGTGATGGATGTTAACCAGACATAGTGTGGTAATCATCGTGCAATATATACCAATATTTATTTATTTATTTATTTTTTTTCTGAAATTTATTGACAAATTGGTTTCCATACAACACCCAGTGCTCATCCCAAAAGGTGCCCTCCTCAATACCCATCACCCACCCTCTCCTCCCTCCCACCCCCCATCAACCCTCAGTTTGTTCTCAGTTTTTAACAGTCTCTTATGCTTTGGCTCTCTCCCATTCTAACCTCTTTTTTTTTTTTTTCCTTCCCCTCCCCCATGGGTTCCTGTTAAGTTTCTCAGGATCCACATAAGAGTGAGACCATATGGTATCTGTCTTTCTCTGTATGGCTTATTTCACTTAGCATCACACTCTCCAGTTCCATCCACGTTGCTACAAAAGGCCATATTTCATTCTTTATCATTGCCATGTAATATTCCATTGTGTATATAAACCACAATTTCTTTATCCATTCATCAGTTGATGGACATTTAGGCTCTTTCCATAATTTGGCTATTGTTGAGAGTGCTGCTATGAACATTGGGGTACAAGTGGCCCTATGCATCAGTACTCCTGTATCCCTTGGATAAATTCCTAGCAGTGCTATTGCTGGGTCATAGGGTAGGTCTATTTTTAATTTTTTGAGGAACCTCCACACTGCTTTCCAGAGCGGCTGCACCAATTTGCATTTCCACCAACAGTGCAAGAGGGTTCCCGTTTCTCCACATCCTCTCCAGCATCTATAGTCTCCTGATTTGTTCATTTTGGCCACTCTGACTGGCGTGAGGTGATACCTGAGTGTGGTTTTGATTTGTAGTTCCCTGATAAGGAGCGATGCTGAACATCTTTTCATGTGCCTGTTGGCCATCCGGATGTCTTCTTTAGAGAAGTGTCTATTCATGTTTTCTGCCCATTTCTTCACTGGGTTATTTGTTTTTCGGGTGTGGAGTTTGGTGAGCTCTTTATAGATTTTGGATACTAGCCCTTTGTCCGATATGTCATTTGCGAATATCTTTTCCCATTCCGTTGGTTGCCTTTTAGTTTTGTTGGTTGTTTCCTTTGCTGTGCAGAAGCTTTTTATCTTCATAAGGTCCCAGTAATTCACTTTTGCTTTTAATTCCCTTGCCTTTGGGGATGTGTCGAGTAAGAGATTGCTACGGCTGAGGTCAGAGAGGTCTTTTCCTGCTTTCTCCTCTAGGGTTTTGATGGTTTCCTGTCTCACATTTAGGTCCTTTATCCATTTTGAGTTTATTTTTGTGAATGGTGTGAGAAAGTGGTCTAGTTTCAACCTTCTGCATGTTGCTGTCCAGTTCTCCCAGCACCATTTGTTAAAGAGGCTGTCTTTTTTCCATTGGATGTTCTTTCCTGCTTTGTCAAAGATGAGTTGGCCATACGTTTGTGGGTCTAGTTCTGGGGTTTCTATTCTATTCCATTGGTCTATGTGTCTGTTTTGGTGCCAATACCATGCTGTCTTGATGATGACAGCTTTGTAGTAGAGGCTAAAGTCTGGGATTGTGATGCCTCCTGCTTTGGTCTTCTTCTTCAAAATTCCTTTGGCTATTCGGGGCCCTTTGTGGTTCCATATGAATTTTAGGATTGCTTGTTCTAGTTTCGAGAAGAATGCTGGTGCAATTTTGATTGGGATTGCATTGAATGTGTAGATAGCTTTGGGTAGTATTGACATTTTGACAATATTTATTTTTCCAATCCATGAGCAGGGAATGTCTTTCCATTTCTTGAAATCTTCTTCAATTTCCTTCATAAGCTTTCTGTAGTTTTCAGCATACAGATCCTTTACATCTTTGGTTAGATTTATTCCTAGGTATTTTATGCTTCTTGGTGCAATTGTGAATGGGATCAGTTTCTTTATTTGTCTTTCTGTTGCTTCATTGTTAGTGTATAAGAATGCAACTGATTTCTGTACATTGATTTTGTATCCTGCAACTTTGCTGAATTCCTGTATCAGTTCTAGCAGACTTTTGGTGGAGTCTATCGGATTTTCCATGTATAATATCATGTCATCTGCAAAAAGCGAAAGCTTGACTTCATCTTTGCCAAGTTTGATGCCTTTGATTTCCTTTTGTTGTCTGATTGCTGATGCTAGAACTTCCAGCACTATGTTAAACAGCAGCGGTGAGAGTGGGCATCCTTGTCGTGTTCCTGATCTCAGGGAAAAAGCTTTCAGTTTTTCCCCGTTGAGGATGATGTTAGCTGTGGGCTTTTCATAAATGGCTTTTATGATCTGTAAGTATGTTCCTTCTATCCCGACTTTCTCAAGGGTTTTTATTAAGAAAGGGTGCTGGATTTTGTCGAAGGCCTTTTCTGCATCGATTGACAGGATCATATGGTTCTTCTCTCTTTTTTTGTTAATGTGATGTATCACGTTGATTGATTTGCGAATGTTGAACCAGCCCTGCATCCCAGGAATGAATCCCACTTGATCATGGTGAATAATTCTTTTTATATGCCGTTGAATTCGATTTGCTAGTATCTTATTGAGAATTTTTGCATCCATATTCATCAGGGATATTGGCCTATAGTTCTCTTTTTTTACTGGGTCTCTGTCTGGTTTAGGAATCAAAGTAATACTGGCTTCATAGAATGAGTCTGGAAGTTTTCCTTCCCTTTCTATTTCTTGGAATAGCTTGAGAAGGATAGGTATTATCTCTGCTTTAAACGTCTGGTAGAACTCCCCTGGGAAGCCATCTGGTCCTGGACTCTTATTTGTTGGGAGATTTTTGATAACCGATTCAATTTCTTCACTGGTTATGGGTCTGGTCAAGCTTTCTATTTCCTCCTGATTGAGTTTTGGAAGAGTGTGGGTGTTCAGGAATTTGTCCATTTCTTCCAGGTTGTCCAATTTGTTGGCATATAATTTTTCATAGTATTCCCTGATAATTATTTGTATCTCTGAGGGATTGGTTGTAATAATTCCATTTTCATTCATGATTTTATCTATTTGGGTCATCTCCCTTTTCTTTTTGAGAAGCCTGGCTAGAGGTTTGTCAATTTTGTTTATTTTTTCAAAAAACCAACTCTTGGTTTCGTTGATCTGCTCTACAGTTTTTTTAGTTTCTATATTGTTTATTTCTGCTCTGATCTTTATTATTTCTCTTCTTCTGCTGGGCTTAGGCTGCCTTTGCTGTTCTGCTTCTAGTTCCTTTAGGTGTGCTGTTAGATTTTGTATTTGGGATTTTTCTTGTTTCTTGAGATAGGCCTGGATTGCAATGTATTTTCCTCTCAGGACTGCCTTTGCTGCGTCCCATAGCGTTTGGATTGTTGTATTTTCATTTTCGTTTGTTTCCATATATTTTTTAATTTCTTCTCTAATTGCCTGGTTGACCCACTCATTCGTTAGTAGGGTGTTCTTTAACCTCCATGCTTTTGGAGGTTTTCCAGACTTTTTCCTGTGGTTGATTTCAAGCTTCATGGCATTGTGGTCTGAAAGTAAGCATGGTATAATTTCAATTCTTGTAAACTTATGAAGGGCTGTTTTGTGACCCAGTATATGATCTATCTTGGAGAATGTTCCATGTGCACTCGAGAAGAAAGTATATTCTGTTGCTTTGGGATGCAGAGTTCTAAATATATCTGTCAAGTCCATCTCATCCAATGTCTCATTCAGGGCCCTTGTTTCTTTATTGACCGTGTGTCTAGATGATCTATCCATTTCTGTAAGTGGTGTATTAAAGTCCCCTGCAATTACCACAGTCTTATCAATAAGGTTGCTTATGTTTATGAGTAATTGTTTTATATATTTGGGGGCTCCGGTATTCGGTGCATAGACATTGATAATTGTTAGCTCTTCCTGATGGATAGACCCTGTAACTATTATATAATGTCCTTCTTCATCTCTTGTTACAGCCTTTAATTTAAAGTCTAGTTTGTCTGATATAAGTATGGCTACTCCAGCTTTCTTTTGGCTTCCAGTCGCATGATAAATAGTTCTCCATCCCCTCACTCTCAATCTAAAGGTGTCCTCAGGTCTAAAATGAGTCTCTTGTAGACAGCAAATAGATGGGTCTTGTTTTTTTATCCATTCTGATACCCTATGTCTTTTGGTTGGCGCATTTAATCCATTTACATTCAGTGTTATTATAGAAAGATACGGGTTTAGAGTCATTGTGATGTCTGTATGTTTTATGCTTGTAGTGATGTCTCTGGGACTTTGTCTCACAGGGTCCCCCTTAGGATCTCTTGTAGGGCTGGTTTAGTGGTGACAAATTCCTTCAGTTTTTGTTTGTTTGGGAAGACCTTTATCTCTCCTTCTATTCTAAATGACAGACTTGCTGGATAAAGGATTCTTGGCTGCATATTTTTTCTGTCTAGCACCCTGAAAATCTCGTGCCAATTCTTTCTGGCCTGCCAAGTTTCAAAAGAGAGATCAGTCACGAGTCTTATAGGTCTCCCTTTATATGTGAGGGCACGTTTACCCCTTGCTGCTTTCAGAATTTTCTCTTATCCTTGTATTTTGCCAGTTTCACTATGATATGTCGTGCAGAAGATCGATTCAAGTTACGTCTGAAGGGAGTTCTCTGTGCCTCTTGGATTTCAATGCCTTTTTCCTTCCCCAGTTCAGGGAAGTTCTCAGCTATGATTTCTTCAAGTACCCCTTCAGCACCTTTCCCTCTCTCTTCCTCCTCTGGGATACCAATTATGCGTATATTATTTCTTTTTAGTGTATCACTTAATTCTCTAATTTTCCCCTCATACTCCTGGATTTTTTTATCTCTCTTTTTCTCAGCTTCCTCTTTTTCCATAACTTTATCTTCTAGTTCACCTATTCTCTCCTCTGCCTCTTCAAGCCGAGCTGTGGTGGTTTCCATTTTGTTATGCATTTCGTTTAAAGCGTTTTTCAGCTCCTCGTGACTGTTCCTTAGTCCCTTGATCTCTGTAGCAAGAGATTCTCTGCTGTCCTGTATACTGTTTTCAAGCCCAGCGATTAATTTTATGACTATTATTCTAAATTCACTTTCTGTTATATTATTTAAATCCTTTTTGATCAGCTCATTAGCTGTTGTTATTTCCTGGAGATTCTTCTGAGGGGAATTCTTCCGCTTGGTCATTTTGGATAGTCCCTGGCATGGTGAGGACCTGCAGGGCACTTCCCCTGTGCTGTGGTGTATAACTGGAGTTGGTGGGCGGGGCCGCAGTCAGACCTGATGTCTGCCCCCAGCCCACCGCTGGGGCCACAGTCAGACTGGTGTGTGCCTTCTCTTCCCCTCTCCTAGGGGCGGGATTCACTGTGGGGTGGTGTGGCTCGTCTGGGCTACTTGCACCCTGCCAGGCTTGTGATGCTGGGGATCTGGCGTATTAGCTGGGGTGGGTAGGCAAGGTGCTCGGGGGCAGGAGGGGCAGGCTTAGATCGCTTCTCCTTAGGTGATCCACTTCAGGAGGGGCCCTGTGGCAGCGGGAGGGAGTCAGATCCGCTGCAGGAGGTTTGGCTCCGCAGAAGCGCAGAGTTGGGTGTTTGCCCGGAGCGAGCAAGTTCCCTGGCAGGAACCGGTTCCCTTTGGGATTTCGGCTGGGGGATGGGCAGGAGAAATGGCGCTGGCGAGCGCCTTTGTTCCCCACCAAACTGAGCTCTGTTGTCAGGGGGCTCAGCAGCTCTCCCTCCCTTTGTCCTCCAGCCTTCCCGCTTTCCGAGCAGAGCTGTTAATTTCTGACCTCCCAGACGCTAAGTCGCGCTTGCTGTCGGAACACAGTCCGCCCGGCCCCTCCGCTTTTGCAAGCCTGACTCGGGGGCTCTGCTTGGCCGGCGAGCCGCCCCTCCGCCCCGGCTCCCTCCCGCCAGTCCGTGGAGCGCGCACCGCCTCGCCGCCCTTCCTACCCTCTTCCGTGGGCCTCTCGTCTGCGTTTGGCTCCGGCGACTCTGTTCTGCTAATCCTCTGGCGGTTTTCTGGGTTATTTAGGCAGGTGTAGATGGAATCTAAGTGATCAGCAGGACGTGCGGTGAGCCCAGAGTCCTCCTAAGCCGCCATCTTGCCGCAACTCCCTCTACCAATATTTAATCATTATCTTCTTCATCCGAAACTAATACAAAGTTGTAAGTCAATTATAAGTTATTATTTTTTAATTAAAGAAAATCACACAAAAAATAAAAATTGATATAGAGATGACAAAATGAGAGAAAATATTTTGATGTTCAAATATGGCTAGGCAGTCCTGCAATTATGCATAAAAAGCAGTGCAACTCCAATGGGGAAATTGCAAAGGATATAAACTGGCAGTTTATAGATAAAGAAAAAAAACTAAAAAGCATGAGAATTAATGCTCAAAATAAATAAAAACTAGAAACTTGCAAATTAAAACTAGAATTAAAATCCATTTTCCCCTATTGGACTAATAGAATTTAGAATGTTGGATAATGTCAGTATTATTGGGGACATAAGATCCTTCATTTACTAGGTGGGATTGGAGATTAGAGTAGCTATTCTGGTGAGGAATCCTGCACGATTTAGGCAAATTAAGGATGGACATACCCTTAGACATGGCAATTTTGTTCTTGGGTATACAGCCCAAATAAATTCTTACATAGGTCCATAAAGGGACACATACAAAAATATTATTCATGGTTTTATCTATGGTGGTGGTGCAGGGGATGGAGATTTGAGGCAATTCAGGGACCAGAGAAGTACAGCATGGTAGATATCCACCATGGCGTATTATTATGCATCAGTTAAGAGCTAAAGTTAGGTCTATACATAGCATAACAAATCAATGTTAGAAAACATTGTTAGGAACAGAATTGTATATAACACCACCTAACATATGCTTTTTGAGAACAACAAAAAAAAAGGTGCATACTAAACAAGATTGCCTATAGAGTGAAAGTGGGTCATTTTGTGGGGATAAGGAGAATAAATATACAGATACTCTTAATGTATGATTTCTAGACTCTATTCTTCCTCTGCTCACAGTTTTTCAGCATCTCCTCTGTACTTTGGCATCCAGGACTGTATATAATTTTCAGACGTGGTTTCTTCAGAGGTAACCTTGTCTGTATATTTCACATGTATTGAGGCAAACATTCTTTCTCTCTCACTGTTTACTCAACTTCTTTTACGGATTTTCTTTTATTATTATTTTATATATCTCAGCACCCTCAATGCAGGTTACTTCCTTGCTTCTGTCTGTTTCCACACTTTCTTTATTCCATTCCTATATCAAACACTGTTCTAGGTTCTGGAACTTTAAGAAATGCCCATGGTACAATCTCAGCCCTGAATATATTGCAGAGGGTGTTTCTACTTCAGGAATGCAAGAATCAGGTCCATTTGGCTTTAATTGCCTAATATAATTTCTTATGTTTACTAAGGAGATACAGCAGTATCATTTCTCACCCCCACTGCTATTTGTAGTCAGCCATTACTCTTTTTGAAATTTCTGTGAAATCAATAGGCCTCTCTGAAGGGCCATTCTTCTTGATATGAAAACAAATGTATCTCTACTCCTCTTAAAAATGTTAAGATTTATCTCTAGAAAGTTATCTGCCAATATCATTTTAATGTGCTAGAGAGGTCTTCTAAATCAGAAACTATTGGATTTTTTACTCGATGTATTTTATTTGTTAAGGAGAGAAATTCCATAAAGTCTTAGGGGAAAAAATAGAAGACAAGTCATAATTTTGTGACTTGCTTAAGTCAGGTCCAGAATGATAGATGCAGGGGTAGGAAGGTACTTTAGAGAGAATTCCCAGATAACTTTAATGGATATGGTAAATAAGGCCATTCTTTTTTTTTTTTTTTCTTAATGTGATCAACCATAGTTTGCACATATTTTACTCCAAAAGCCAATTGTATGCACTTGTACAGGCAAGCATAAGCAAAATCTTCTCTTTCATGTAACTGAGTATGAGTAAACATATTTGGACTGCCTTGGTTTCCCCCAACTTCCTTGAATGTATCTACACTGGACCCCAACTTTATCCCCTTCACTCTAATCTCCAAGGAAGCAGTGCTTCTCTTTGTATTAAAAGTGAATTTTAAACACCAATTCTTGAATGCCAACTTGTCTTGATATTACGGCGCTCTGTTATCTCCTTCCTTTCCTTTACCTCTAAGCCCATTCTCTGTTGGTTTATTTCCCTTTGGCTATACTAATCCTCAAGATTTTTCCTTCCTCAGGCCAAAAATTCATAACCCTTTCTGAACCTGCATGTTGCTCCCCATATAACCATCATCTTTTCTTGCTTTCTCTTACCAGCGTTGTCTATATTTTGTGTTTTTAATAATTTTTTCTCCCACCATTCAACAGGCCACTGGTAGCTTCAACTAAAACTACCCCATTGAAACAAAGAGCTTTCATTATGTCAAAAATGGCATCCCAGGTGCTACATTTAGTGACTCCCCTAAAACCCTTGTCTACATTGGTAGTACTAGACACTACTGACCAGTTTTTCTCTCCTAAAACTGATGCCTCCGTTGAGTCAGTAACATCCCTTCTTTCACAATTTGTTTCTTAACTATTCCCCCCAATATTCTGTCAATAAATTGTCTTCTTCTCTCTGTCCTTAGTATCATTCAGATGTATTTTCCATTTTCTACACTTCTCTTCCTTTACATATGAATAATTAGGTCTATGTATAAATGACTTCTGAATCTGTTAATTTAGGCCTAGCATTCCCCCAAGCTCTGCATACATATACCTTAACTGCCTTTTGGATATATCTACCTGAATACCCCCAAAGACATAACCATTTCAGAATTTTCAAATTATCAATATACTCTTATCCTTCCTTGAAAACCCATTTCCACCATAGTCCCTTTATGAATTATTGATACTACCTACCAGTCCAAACTCAAAGCCTGGAAATTATCCTTTACTATTTATTCTTTTAACTCCTTACCTCCATTTAAAAACATTTACTCAATTTTGCCAGTTTCACTTTCCCAGTTTCTTTTTAATATATTTAATCCTGTCCATTTCCATTGCCAGAATCTTCATTTACAATTTCTTATTCTTCCAGCAACCTGTCTGTATCTCAACACCACTTGTTTTAACATATTGCGATTTTGTGTGTCAGTGCCTTTTTGCCTTACCTTGGCTCTGTTGAGCTATCGTTGGGAGGTGAGTTTCTCACTGTGTCTGGAAAAGTGCCTCCCACATCATTTTCTTTCCCATCTCAAGGCTAAGATTTTATCATGCTTATTGCCGGAATCTTCTCCTTTTTATGATGTATCTAACAAATAATGGATTTTAAATACATTATAAGTTAAGTGTTACACAAAGACCTATCGCATATAAAGATTATATGTGATTTCTAAATTTAAAAAATCTTATATTCAGACATGCTAAATTCATAATTCTAATCATCTCTGTGTTTATATTTGGATAATTTATATTCAGCTTGTGTTGTTCCTTTATAGGTAAAATAAAAGAATGGTTTGGAATCTTAATTGCTTTCTACTTCAGAGCAGACTCCCTCATCATGTATCTGGGTACATTAATTCCACAAAGGTGTAACAATAGGGTGGTAAGAGAGCCTGCCACCCTTTACAGAAGACAGACTTTCTCTTGGCTTCTGAAATGTATGTTCTTGGAAAGAATGAACTGTTGCTCTGATACAGACAATCCCATATTATCATTTAGTCAGAAAAATACTATCCATGGCAGGAAGAAACTGTGTAAAAAGAACTAATTACAATTGTGAGACCACAATTGTCCTGGAGACAATTACCACATCACAGGGGTGTATATTTTACATCATATACCAGATGGGGTAATGGGAGAAGCCTTGCAGTTTGAGGAAATAGCAAAAGTTTTAAGAGTGAGAAACTGTCACTTTAAATGGCTTTTCTTTAGAAGAAATCCTAGGAGGAAAAAAAAAAAGGAAATGTGAGTATAAGCAAGCAAAATCTCATGAGACCTCTGGGTAGGTAATGTTAACACGCAGGAAGAAAAGAAGATCCCTGATTTATTCCAACCTGGTTATAGCTCACTTCCTTTTACTGAGATTGCAAAATAATAACATGAACTGACAATTATATACATTATATGAAACACTTTTATTTATTTATTTTACTCATGATCCTCACAGCAAACCTGTTGATAATGCATATGTTAGTCATCCCTGTACTGGAAGGGAGAAATGGGGCCTCAGAGAGATGGAGTGCCTTCGTCAAAGTCAAGCAACAAAGTGCCTTGTAAGTGATAGAACTACAACTTGATTTCAGACCTTCTGACTCCAAATTCCATGTGTTCGCTTTTTCTACTGAGTGTCAGGGCCTGAGTAACAGTTCTCCTCTAGGCTTCACACTCTCAGAGAAAATTTAACCTCATAAATATTTCTCACTCCAAGGAATATCAAAGGTCAGCTTACTCAGTGTGTTCTGTTGATGCGACCTGTCAGCATATTGCCTCAGTGCTTCCAAATCTAAGGAAGCTTGACCATAAATAAATAACATCCTAAACAAGGCTTAGCCAGGGATGGCTTCTCTGGAACGCTAAAGATGCTGATGCGGCCAGTTATGGAAGCATCTCGCACTCCATTAAAATGATGTCCTCATTTATTATTATTAAGATAAATCTACATAATTTATTTTAATAGCTTATGTCTTATTGGCAGCAGCAGAGAACAATTTGCATGCTGCTTTAAAAAAGTTCACAGTAATTGTTTCTTTTTAAATAAGCTGCTTATTTGGCGCGTGCCTGGGTGGCTCAGTCAGTTGGGCGTCCAACTTTGGCTTAGGTCATGATCTCACAACTTGTGAGTTCCAGCCCTGCGTCAGGCTCTATGCTGACAGCTTGGAGCCTGGAGCCTGCTTCAGATTCTGTGTCTCCCTCTCTCTGCCCCTCCCCCAGCTCTCTTTCTCTCTCTCTCTTAAAACTAAATAAACATTTTAAAAAAAAATTAAATAAGCTGCTTATTTAATGTCTGAGTTTTGGTTGAATGACATTGTGTATGAACCCATATTGAATTTGATCTTTTTTTTAGGTGCTTCGTTTCCTTGGTGTCCAGATGTTTCACAATTAGTCAGTGGCTGATATTATTCTGTTTTTACTAGTGTATATAGCTCTGAAGGGTAAGGCAGGAAGCTCCCACATCAAGATGGGCCTTCTGGAGTATTGAACTTACACATGTTTACAACCCACTGACTATTCCAGTTTCTCTGGCTAAGATTCTCTTTCCCTATTTCAGTGCTACTCTGCTTATAAAATTCGCTAAAGTTGCTGCTTTTCTCTTGAAGCACTCCCCTATTGCCCCTGCTGTGACTCATCATGTTCTGCTCTACACTCCCACACTATGCCTTTCCTATGTGCAAGAAACTATGTTTACCACTACTTGTGTCTGCACATTTCCTCTACTATACTGACTGAATTATGTTTGTACCTTCAATAGTAATCAGCCCAGAACCATGCAATTTGCTGATCCACAATAAGTGCCCATTGTATAAATGAAAATGAGAAGTGATGTCATGCTTCTAGAAGATATGACTACTGCCTTGAATCTCAACTAACCTGACTGATTTGTCTCTGTTTTCAAGGATGAGATTTAGGAGTAATTAAGGAGTACTTTCCTGACAGGTAAGTGTGTTGTTTTCCACTCATTAATTCCTATCTTGTGTACATCCATTAAGGAAGACTGCACCTGTAGAAAGGCAAAAGTATTTGATACATATCCTGCAATTCTTCTCAGCCTCAGCCCTCAGTGTATGGCACTGGCCAGCAAAGAAACTACTTACTGTAACCCTAGCACATCACGTGGACTTGCAACTGTGATTTTTGCATGCTGGTAACTCTGGATGAAAACTCCTGTCCCCTCCTCCTCTCCAGTGATTTTCCTATTCTAACACTTAGTTTATTTGTCACGTCCTATGCAAAGTCTTCCCTGATTCCTGATAATTAAAGAATTATACCATTTGTAGAGCTGTCTCAAAGCACTCTGGAAGTACATTTATTATGAAATTGTTGTAATGCTTTATGCTTTTTGAGTTGCATGCATCTTCCCTTAGGCTGTGAGTTCCTCTAAGAGAGAAACCATGTATTATTCTTCCCTGTAATGCCAGGCTCTTCCATAGGGCCTGACACAAAGTTGGTACTCAATAACTGCTTAATGAATTGATGATTTTTTTAATTTATTTATTTTGAGAGACAGAAAGGGAGGGAGAGAGCATGTGCACATGTGAGCATGGAGGGGCAGAGAGGGGGGGGGAGAGAGAGAGATAGAGAGAACGAGCAAGAGAGTGAGTCCCAACCAGGCTCTACACTATCAGCACAGAGTCCCATGCAAGGCTGGAAGTCATGAACCATGATCATGGCCTAATGGCCTGAGCCGAAATGAAGTCAAGACGCTTAACTGACTGAGCACCCAGGCACCCCTGGGTTGATGATTTCTAGTAACAGAAAATATATATCACCTTTATAGGCAAAGTACTTCCTTAGGCACCAATAGAGAATAAAAAAATGACTTAATCAAGGCCAAGTGCTATAAAAGCTTCCATTAGAAGACAAGGGATATGAGGATGAAAAAAATAATTGGGGTAGGAGCCTCAAAATATGAGAAATTCCATGGACAGAGAAGGGATGGGGAGAGGGGTAGAAGAGACAAGGCCATTCAAGGCTAAGGGAACAGCAGGTTTTCATTGGAAGCTTTCCTGAATTGAGTAAATTCCATTAAGTGTAAATAAAGCTGCATGACTTTAAAGGAAACAATACACAATAATTAAAGTAGATTAAAACTAGAGGCAACCTTCTGTGAGCTCAAATGTTTTTAGTGTAGTTTGAAACTAACTTAACGTACAAAAATTAAGACAAGTTTGTGAAAGAAAACAGAATAGCATTCAGATGGTATGCCTTAGCCTCTCTTATTTACCACAGCAAGTAGCTGACATACAATCACCCTTTGCATGAATTTGTTTTATTAATTATACTCATAATTCAGAATCATCATTAGAGCTTAAATCTACTATCTACACGGGGAACTATGATGCATGCTTGACCTATGTTCTAAACTCTAGGGCAGGCACCTCTGAGAAGGGTGGAATGGAGTCTCTCTGTACTCTGCTATTTACGCTGAATTGAGATCCTTCCAAATGGGAGGATGAGCGTCTCTCTAGTTTCCTGGAGAAGCCTAAGTCCATGCCCTGCCCAGGAAGCCTCAGAGGCTATATGTCATGCTGTGCTGTGCTAAAGAGCATTTCCGGTGGGCTGCATAGGGAAGATAAGTCTGCTTCCTGTGTCAGCTCCAGAATGCCTCATCAAGTTCATTCGTGAAAAGACTCGCAGAGACTGTGGCAAGGGGACTTCTAACTTTTGCTAGAATACAATTACTCAGAGATTTCCACTCATCAAAGGACAAAGGAGCTGTTTGAGAAAATAGTGGTTGTATGTGGTGGGGACGGTGGGAGGGTCTTTGGTTACTAGCACATGAATGTATCAAAAACAATCTGTACACTGTTTGGGCTTGACCCAGTGGAGAAACTGCAGGGAAGGTGCTGGAATATGCAGAAGGCACAGTAAAACTTTGAAACATTCTGCATACGGAGAATATGTGAGGTAGAAGAGCAAGGGGCAGTAACCGAAGTGAGAGGTGGGGCTAGAAAAGACAGACATTGGAGGAAGGCAGAGGCAAGGGTTAGCAGCGGAGCGGTAACTGGAGTCTGTTCCCCTGGGAGTCATTCCAGAAGCCAGTTTCAACTGCCATGTTCAAGTACACTTGGAATGTGCCAAAATGTATTACTAATAAAATATACTTGTTAAATAATTTATTTTGTAAATAAACAGACATAAGATTATTCTTAAAATAACATCACACTCAAAAATGTGCCCTCCAATAGGGTTTGTAGAATGGAGGAGAAGTAGTAAAGTTGTATCTGGGATACTGCTTTTGTCTTCATCAGTAATTCTCAAAGTGAGATCTAAAGACCAATGGCTTCACCTTCACTAGGGAACTTGTTAGAAGTGGTAAGTCTTAGGCAGACTTAATGAATCAGAAACTTTAGGGGGGAGAAGCAGCAATCTATGTTCTAACAAACCCTCCAGGTGATCAGATGCGCACTAAAATGTTTGAGAACCACTGACTGCTCTGTAGTCTGTAGTGAGTGCCTAATGTGGATACACTGTTAATACTGGGATACTTACAGAGTGGGTTTACCAATTCATACCAAAAATTTAAACATGCAACACTATTAGTTCTATTTCCCTAAAAGGTTGACTTGTGCTTCTTAAAACTCTGGATAAAGCAATATAGAGACCATTTTGTTTTTGTGTAAGTGATAGAAGGACCCTTGTTATGTAATGTGCTAGAGTGAGCTGCTGGAGTATATGAGAAGGGACATGGCAATCATGGTTTTCATGGACACTATCTCACTGAAAATTAGGAAGACAACTGGCCACTAATAAGCCTAATGGCTTTAGAGGCCCAGACTTTATAGGTCAGCTCCTTAGTGAACTCCAGAGATCCAGCCTTAGATGTGTGGAAAAACACATTACTAAGAAAAGAGGGCTATGCTTTTTTTTTTTAATATAAAACTTCTAATTATAAGGTTTTTTTTTATAAAAACTTCTGATAAAACAAAAAGGTCTCAGACAAAACTGAGACTTACTTCAATTATAAATACAATTTTTCCCCTATCCAAGCAACCACATAAAGCCAGAGTTTGATGATGACAACTGTAAAATACTATGGCCTAAAAAATTGAGCATGCAAGCATAACTCTGTGTTTGGGTAAGCAGTAACACACGATAGCAAACACACTTAAAGTGCCATAAAGATTTCCTGTGGGTATTCTGTGCTAAATGAAGGCAAAGGCTAAATGAATCTAGTTCCCAAGAGTTCCATATGACCGGAAAATCTGCACTGTATCACTGCGGTTAGAAAATGGTTATTTTTAAGTTTGCCTATTGGAACTCTCCTGACTGTGTGCATGCAAATCCCATTAAAGTTCACTGATGTTGCTCATACAATCGGTGAGAGACATACAGCCCCCTAATGTTTTCTCTAATGAACTCTGACTCAGCAGGTTGGGACTAATAATTACACAGCACAGAATCTGTATTAGATTGCTTTCCCAGCTTATGACTATCTGGTAACTGTGTGGCACAGTATACACCTTCTGTTTGAAGATGAGGGCAGGGATATTTTTGCAGACTGAAATTTAAACACAGAGCTAAATTCCTAGCTTATCTATGGCGAAAGACTATGAATAGATATGGTCAAAAGAGAAACAAATAGGAAGTCGATATTTAAAGCCAAATGAAAAAAAATGTTTAAAATACTAACAGCTTCCTTTTAATAACAAAAAAAAATGTGAT
The DNA here is from genome assembly GCF_016509475.1 of Prionailurus bengalensis. Classification (NCBI taxonomy): domain Eukaryota; kingdom Metazoa; phylum Chordata; class Mammalia; order Carnivora; family Felidae; genus Prionailurus; species Prionailurus bengalensis. The sequence goes on along the minus strand of NC_057350.1, from coordinate 76,933,151 downwards.
AAACTCAAACACAGTTAAGACTATAGGGATACCATCATATTTTCTTTTTTTTCCCATGTATAAATATAATAGGGAGCAGCACCTGGGTGACTCAGCCAGTTGAGCATCCGACTTTGACTCAGGTCATGATCTCAGGGTTTGTGAGTTCGAGCCCCACGTCGGGCTCTGGGCTGACCGCTCGGAGCCTGGAACCGGCTTCAGATTCTGTGTCTCTCTCTCTCTGCCCCTCCCCCACTCACATTCTATCTCTGTCTCTCTCTCTCAACAATAAATAAACATTAAAAAATTAAAAAAAGAAAAGAAATATGGCTTTCTTTGTGGAGAATATTCTGACAATATTATAATGAGAACTGCAAAGTTTCATTTTATATCTTTCATGTAGAAATTCACTGTCAGTAATTTATTCTAAATAAATAATTCAAAAAATAAAGATTAAATGGATAAAGATATGGATTATTGTGACAGCCAGATCACTTTATATTCTATACTTCTACTGAAGTATAATAGAGGAAAATAGAAAAATGAGAATTATGAAATGCAATTAATATTTCATAAGCTAAATATACATATAAAATCACCATATATATTAAGACATCTAAAATTACAAGCACCTGAGACATTCCCTTCATTCCCCCTTCTATTCACAATATTGTATAAGATTAAAAGGTACCTTGACTTCCAACACAGATAAGGTTTGTCTGTTCTATAAGTGAAATAATACATTCTCTTACACCTGGCTTCTTTTGCTCCACATTTTGTTTATGAGAACAATCTATGTTTATGTATCTAATTGAGATTTTCCATTTTCATGGCTGTATAGTATTCACTACATGAACAGACATGGACATTAACAATGTTAATGGATATTCCAATAAACTAGGCTGTTATAAGTATTCATGTACATTTAAAAAATAAACATAAATAAGCATTTCCTTTGGCTAAATACCTAGGTATGGGATTGTTGGATTATAAAATATCAAATAGTATTTCCAAAATGTTTGTACAGGCTTAAACTGCAAATTAACAGGGTACAAGATTTCAAGTTGTTCATAACCTGGCTAAAATTTACTATTAATTTTTAAAAATTAATCCGTGCTGGCAAGTCAGGTAGTGGTAACACATTTTGACTTTAATCTGCATTTCTTTTATGGCCTAAATATTTACCATCTTTCCATTTGACTATCTTCTCTTATAAAATGCATTTCAAGTCTTTCTTTGTTCATTTCCCTATTGAAAATGTTTGTCATTTTACTATTGTTTTGTTTTATATATTATATATTGAATATAATATATATTATTACATTATATCATATAAAAACAATTAATATTATAACAATTAATATTATATGTTAATATATATTATATATTATGTATATTTTATATATTACATAAACCTTTGACACATAGGTGTACATTATACTTATCTCATGCCCATGCTTTCCTTCTCACTCTCTCAAAACTGTCAATTTTTTTTGCCTACCTATTTTTGTATCAGTTTATCTCAGTTCATCAATAAATTTTTCTTTGTGTTCTTCTAAAAGCTTTATTTTTATATTTATATCTTTATGTATCATATATTAATATTTGTGTTGGCATGAAGTATTGAATTGTTCCAGTGCTATTTACTGAGGAAAAATCATCTTTTCCCCACTATACCTCAGTGTCACCTTTGCAATAAACTAGGTGACCATATGTGTATGGTCTAGACTATCTTTTGTCAATTTATCCATTCTTGTACCAATACAATATTATTATTACAGCTTTGTAATATGTATTGATATCCATTAATACAAATCTTCAAATTTGTTTGTCCTCAAAATTATCTTGTAATTCTTTGCTGCTTGTGTTTCCATATAAATTTAGAATCAGCTATTAATCACCCCCCCAACTAAAACTAATTTGGGGATTTGGGGTTTCTTATTGACATTACATATTTGATCCATACATCAGTTTGTGGGAAACTGACATTTCTATACATTGTGTCATTTATGAGTTTATGTTTGTGATTAATTGATTTATATATTTGGGTGCTTTCACATTTGGAGCATAAATGTTTATAATTGTTAGGTCTTCTTGGTGGATAGACTTCTTAATTATGATATAATGCCTTTCTTCATCTCTTGTTACAGTCTTTATTTTAAAGTCTAGATTGTCTGATATAAGTATGGCTACTCCAGCTTTCTTTTGGCAACCATTAGCATGATAGATAGTTCTCCATCCTCTTACTTTCAGTCTGAAGGTGTCTTCAGGTCTAAAGTAGGTCTTTTGTAAACAGCATATAGATGGATCTTGTTTTCTTATACATTCTGTTACCCTGTGTCTTTTGATTGGAGCATTTAGTCCATTGACGTTTAGAGTGAGTACTGAAAGATATGAATTTCTGCCATTATATTGCCTGTAGAGTTGGAGTTTCTGATGGTGTTTTCTGGTCCTTTCTAGTCTTTGTTGATTGAAATTACATAAGTTCCCCCTAGAAGCCAAACTATGAAACATTTATAGTCTGTAAACTAAACAGTTGGGGAGACTTGTGGTGTTCCTGAAGAGCGAGATTGGCTCAGTTGGGTGGGGCTTAGTGTAATGGCTCCATTCTCCGCTAGATGGTGTTACTTAGCTTACTGGGGTGGATTGTTGTGGTGCATGTAGGTGTGTATGCACATGTGTGGGAGGTGTGAAAATGGCATCAGTCTTTAGTATCAGAATTCTGTTCTCCCCGACCAGCAATCACACACCCCTCCTTTGTCTCTGGCTTCTGTCCACTCTCCACTTTTATACTGTTGATGACCAAGTCGTCAGGTTGCCAGGTGTCACCTCCCTCCTTAGTTTTATCTCAGATGCTACTGTGTTTCCCAACACCTCCTTTCTGAGGGACTGCAACTTTGACTCACCCAGACCTTCTTGGGGGGGGGGTCTCATCGAGTAACAGGCACCCGCTGCACCCAGGAGTGCTCATGGGACCATTCTGCTGCCAATGCCCAGCAACTGTGGCTGGGTGCCAACCAACCCTAGAAAAAGTTCATGCAATCACGTAGCAGCATTTCAGGGATTATGGAAAATCACAACACACATCTGGCACCAGGCTTCACCCTTAATGTCCTTGTTCCAGCACTAGTGAATGTGGTTGTTCTCCAGGGTTTGCTGGGACCTTTGCCTTTGGGGTGGCCTCACAGCCTCTACAGGATGTCTTCCCAGCAGGGGAACCACCTCTCCCTGGGTGGCCCGAGGACCCCAGGACCCCGAGGACCTTGCTCTCTGCTCCTCAGGATTTGTTCTTCCCACCAGAGCACTGCCAGGTATCGAGCTGCAGAGTTTCAGACTCTGTGTTCCCCCTGTTTATAAAGTCTTAATGGAACTTAAACCCTCTCCTTTCTCCTTTTTTTTGTTCAGTCCCTTCCTTCCAGCTGCTTTCGGGCGGGGGCGGGGGAGGGATGCTTTCCCACACTCTCCACGCCATCTCCATCCTGTCTCTGCAAGCAAAAACAGCTCCCTGCCCTCCATGGCTTCTCTCCCCCAGCTCACCTCTCTGTGCTGTGTACCTGCTGTGTTCTGTGGTTCAGGTTTTGCAGGATTTTGTGTTAATCCTCAAATCAGTTTTCTAGGTATGAAGGATGGTTTAGTGTTGATCTGGGTGTACTTCAGGGATGAGAGATGCAAAAAAAAACCTTTCATGCTGTTCTGCCATCTTGGCCCTTCCTCCATTACTAAAACATTTTTAAAACTACTTCTATTTGATATTAAAATAAAAACTTCCAACTCCCATAGCTTAACTTTGGATATAAATGTTGTAATAGACATTTGTGGTTTTTCTGACCAAAAGTCTTCTTTTTTTTTTTTTTTTTTGGTTTGGCAAATTTTTAAGCTTCAGATTCCTGCATCATCAAGGTAGAAGCCAGGAAACTCAGCTTCCCTCGTAGCTAGGACTCAAACATGTCTATACACTGTGTCGTCTAATCCATGAACATGGCATTTCCTTATATTTATTAATTTTTTTCACTACAATATTGTGTAGTTTTTAGTAAAAGTCTTGCATATCCTTTGTTAGGTGTAGTCCTAAGTATTCTTTATGCTATTGTAAATAGTATCATTTTTAAAATTAAAAAAATGTTGCCACTCTATTTCAACACAATTAACTTCATGTTTAGCAAAATTACTACATTTATTTATCAGTTATAATACTTAGATTTTTGAATTTTTAGACGTCTGCAATTCAAAATAATTCCCTCTGCAAATAATGACAACTTTTTTTTTTCTTTTTCTATGTTTGTACCTTTTCTTTTCTTTTCTAGTAATCACTAGGTCTCCAGTAAGGTATTGAAAAATAGTGTTTATAATAGCCATTATTGTCTTCTGGGAAAAGCTTTTAATAACGCATCATTAATATAATTTCTGCTATATGATATTTAAAAATTTCTGTTTATCAAGGGGATACAATTGCCATTTATTTTTAATTTGCTAAAATGATTTTCATGATTACATAAGGTTAACTTGCACTAATACAGAACTTTGGAGAATGCAGTATATAGTGTGACCTCTCTTTTGGCAGGTTTCCAAGATGTATAGAAAGCAAGAAAAACTAAGGTGAACAACATGTATGAACTTTTGACATTATAAAGGTAAGTCTTTCTTATACTCTGTCATCAACCTTAATAGTCTAGAGAATAATTAATAGCTGAATTGTGCCAAAGTGTTGTTTTATTTATAATTTTCTAATCCTTATTGCTGAAAGAGGTTAAATGTTTTCTTTTTTCAAATGTGTTTTAATTTTATCATTATTGAAATGAGAATCCTTGTTGGCTAGATTTTCTGCCATATGAAATGGAAAAATTATTTCCCCTGTAGTATGATAGATCTACATAAAAAAAGCAAAATAAAATGTGTCCATACAAGATTTTCACTCAGACTTTTTGGAGTCATGGAAACAAAACTTTTGCATTTACAGGCAATTAAAAAAACTGATTTAAATAAACCATTTTTTGTGTCACAAATGTCAACTAAATTAATTATTGCCATGATATTTAGGATTTTTTTCTAAAGTAATTCAAAACTTAGGGTTCACCAGCATATAAACTTATTATATTGCTTCCTACTCGTGTACTTTATAATCTATCATTCAAAGCAAATGGCTTGAATTTCAATGAAATTCTAATTTTCTGTGACCTTACTCTGATGATTTTCAAAATTACCTAGGCCTCATGCCAGCTAAGAGAGGTTTGTTAAGTGACAGACTTTCCTGCTTAGCAACACCAAGAAAGTAAATAGAATCATTTATTGACAGATTTTAGATAAAGAAGAGACCAGTTCTTTACCTTGTCTAGATTCCTTTGCATTTTCTAATATTATGGATGAAGTAACAAAATACCAGAAAGACAAACTAACCTCTGCAAGGTCAAATAAAACTGTAACAATCTTTATTTAATTTACTGAACTGATAGCATTGAGATTTATTTCCAAAATCCTACACTACAGTAAGGTGAGGAGGACTTTTGGCTTTAAGCTGCAAAACCTGAGAAATCTGATGTTTCAAGATAAATAACAGTATGAATGTTTACTATAATCCTAGTCTCAGGACGTGAGTTGTAGCTATTGCTTCTATTGTGGCAAAGCACACGTATACGTATGCACATATATACATAAAACTAATTAAAATCATATAGTAGAAGGGGACAGTGGGAAAGAGGGAACTGTGGGAAAAATGATAGAGCTAAAAGATACTAAAATCAATTGTGCTACCTAAACATCTAGGCCTCATTTCTATTCTATTTTAATTCAATGGCATAATTTAAAAAGTATCTTCCTACTTTATCTTCTTTTAATTGGCTTTCACAAAATACTTACACATCTCTGTGCTAACCAAAGAATATTCACTCTGTAACAGCCTATCTTTGCTCATGTAGATTTAAAAGATGTACTATTTTAACTCAATTGGAAAAAGAGAGAGAGAGAGAGAAAGAATCTTAAAATTTTAATTATTCAGGATAAAAGCAATTTTTTTGTGGAGAAGAATGAGATTTGATGGGCTATAAGATAATCAGCAGGTCAAACATTAATGAGTATTTGAATATTTTATTGCATATTACAATAGAACATTTCAGTAGGAATCTTTCTGCTATTTCTTCACATCAAGGAGGATCAGTGGTTAAGACTGAGCATTTTCCAAAGTAGGGTCCACATTATGAAACAGGAGCTTGTTGTTATATGACACTGATTACAATTGCAGAAATATTCCCAAACAAGTCTCACCAAATTATTCGTATAAGTTTTCCCTATTCTGCCCTTGCTCACCTCATTATTGGAGTTATTCTAATTTGAGCATTGATTCTATCCTCTAATGGAAGTCATTTTTAAAAATTTTTTTTAACATTTATTCATTTTTGAGAGACAGAGAGACAGAGCATGAGCAGGGAAGGGGCAGAGAGAGGAAGACACAGAATCCAAAACAGGCTCCAGGCTCTGAGCTGTCAGCACAGAACCCGACGCAGGGCTCGAACTCACAAACTGTGAGATCCTGACCTGAGCTGAAGTCGGACGCTCAACTGACTGAGCCACCCAGGTGCCCCTGGAAGTCATTTTTATGTGCTCATAGTCAAGTACCAGAAGATGAAAATATGTCAGTAGAACCAACCCTATGAAGTCTAAATTCAGAAATGTGTCACAAAGACCCTTAACTTCACTTCTTATCTCCAGATATTTAGGCAGTATGAAGGACATTTAATATACCTGAGATGTTATTTTTAACTAACTCTCAAAGGATAAAAAGATAACCAAAAGTGATCACAATATATCACTTTGGTAATTTTGTGTTTTCCTAACCTCTGGACTTGTAATCTATCTGTGAGCATTATGTTTTAGGTCATCCAATGCACATTATATAGTACATCAAGAAATTTATTTTAGAAGAAGGGAATCAGGATAGGAGAGTAGCAAAGCCAATAAACAATCCATTTATAGCATTTCTGGAAAAGATAATTATTTAATGGATTATGTGGATATTTGGATACTTGCTAAAATCTTCACATTTTGAATATTTTTTAAACAATTTCTTCACTGACTCTGACTCTAGTTTTTCTAATTGATCATCATTAACATTCAACTATCTCCTGGGGTGACCTTATAATTGACTTCATATAAAGTTAATAAAATTCTGACAAATAAAATGCTCTTGAATAAATGTGACTAACGTGCCAGTTTCTCAGTTTTTCACTGCAAGTTCTGTCCACTGACTATCCCTAGATCTTGTGGCTTAATAATGGAAAAATGTTTGTATGTACACATAGGGTAACTGTATTGGGAGGCATTTAGAGTGGTAATATTATTATGGATTTTTAACATCTAATAAAATGTGATTAAGTTTGCCAAGAAATATTGGATTTGAATAGACATATTTCTAAAGAAGATAGACCAATGGCCAATAGGCACATGAAAAAATACTCAACATCATTACCCATTGGAGAACACTACAATAAAATGCTACTTCACAATCACTAGGATGATTATAATAAAAAGGCTGAATAATAACAAGTGCTGATGAAGATGTGGATAAATTGGAACCATCAAACCCTGTAGATGGGATTGGAAAATGGTGCAGTCACTATGGGAAACAGTTTGGAAATTTTTGAAAAGTTAAACATGGATTTAAAATATGACCCATTAATTTCACTCTTAAGTATAAACCTAAGAGAATGTAAAATGTATGTCTACACAGAAACTGGTACACAAATGTTTATAGCAGTATTATTAATATTACTTCAAAAGTAGAAACAGCCAAAAATACTCATTCACTGATAAATGAATAAGCAAAATGGGCTTTATATCCATACACTAGAATATTATTCAGACACACAATTGAATTAGATACTATTACAGATTAAAACAGGGATGAACCTTGAAAATGTGATTCTGAGCAAAAGAAGCCAAACACAGCAGGCCACGTATTATATAATCACGTTTATATGAAACATGCAGTATAGGCAAATCTAGAGAAATAAAGAATAGATTAGAGGTTGCCTGGCACTAGGAGGAAAGGCAAATGAGTACTGACTGAAAATGGGTACAGGTTGCTTTCTGGGTAATTAAAATGTTTTAGAATTAGTGGTGATTGCACAACATGTGAGTACTTAAAAACACTGGATCATATACTTATAAAGAGTGAATATTGGCTTTTTTGCAAGATGGCGGCTTAGGAGGATGCTGGGCTCACCACACGTCCTGCTGATCACTTAGATTCCATCTACACCTGCCTAAATAATCCAGAAAACCGCCAGAGGATTAGCAGAATGGCGTCGCGGGAGCCAAACGCAGACGAGAGGCCCACAGAAGAGGGTAGGAAGGGCGGCGAAGCGGTGCGCGCTCCACGGACTGGCGGGACGGAGCTGGGGCGGAGGGGCGGCTCGCGGCCAAGCAGAGCCCCCGAGTCTGGCTTGCAAAAGCGGAGGGGCCTGACGGACTGTGTTCCCACAACAAGCGCGACTTAGCATCTGGGAGGTCATAAGTTAACAGCTCTGCTCAGAAAGCTGGAAGGCTGGAGGACAAAGGGAGGGAGAGCTGCTGAGCCCCCTGACAACAGAGCTCAGTTTGGTGGGGAACAAAGGCGCTCGCCAGCGCCATCTCCCCCGCCCATCCCCCAGCCAAAATCCCAAAGGGAACCAGTTCCTGCCAGGGAACTTGCTCGCTCTGCTCCGAGCAAACACCCAACTCTGCGCTTCTGTGGGGCCAAACCTCCGGCAGCGGATCTGACTCCCTCCCGCTGCCACAGGGCCCCTCCTGAAGTGGATCACCTAAGGAGAAGCGATCTAAGCCTGCCCCTCCTGCCCCCGTGCACCTTGCCTACCCACCCCAGCTAATACGCCAGATCCCCAGCATCACAAGCCTGGCAGTGTGCAAGTAGCCCAGACGAGCCACACCACCCCACAGTGAATCCCGCCCCTAGGAGAGGGGAAGAGAAGGCACACACCAGTCTGACTGTGGCCCCAGCGGTGGGCTGGGGGCAGACATCAGGTCTGACTGCGGCCCCGCCCACCAACTCCAGTTATACACCACAGCACAGGGGAAGTGCCCTGCAGGTCCTCACCACGCCAGGGACTATCCAAAATGACCAAGCGGAAGAACTCCCCTCAGAAGAATCTCCAGGAAATAACAACAGCTAATGAGCTGATCAAAAAGGATTTAAATAATATAACAGAAAGTGAATTTAGAATAATAGTCATAAAATTAATCGCTGGGCTTGAAAACAGTATACAGGACAGCAGAGAATCTCTTGCTACAGAGATCAAGGGACTAAGGAACAGTCACGAGGAGCTGAAAAACGCTTTAAACGAAATGCATAACAAAATGGAAACCACCACAGCTCGGCTTGAAGAGGCAGAGGAGAGAATAGGTGAACTAGAAGATAAAGTTATGGAAAAAGAGGAAGCTGAGAAAAAGAGAGATAAAAAAATCCAGGAGTATGAGGGGAAAATTAGAGAATTAAGTGATACACTAAAAAGAAATAATATACGCATAATTGGTATCCCAGAGGAGGAAGAGAGAGGGAAAGGTGCTGAAGGGGTACTTGAAGAAATCATAGCTGAGAACTTCCCTGAACTGGGGAAGGAAAAAGGCATTGAAATCCAAGAGGCACAGAGAACTCCCTTCAGACGTAACTTGAATCGATCTTCTGCACGACATATCATAGTGAAACTGGCAAAATACAAGGATAAAGAGAAAATTCTGAAAGCAGCAAGGGGTAAACGTGCCCTCACATATAAAGGGAGACCTATAAGACTCGTGACTGATCTCTCTTTTGAAACTTGGCAGGCCAGAAAGAATTGGCACGAGATTTTCAGGGTGCTAGACAGAAAAAATATGCAGCCAAGAATCCTTTATCCAGCAAGTCTGTCATTTAGAATAGAAGGAGAGATAAAGGTCTTCCCAAACAAACAAAAACTGAAGGAATTTGTCACCACTAAACCAGCCCTACAAGAGATCCTAAGGGGGACCCTGTGAGACAAAGTCCCAGAGACATCACTACAAGCATAAAACATACAGACATCACAATGACTCTAAACCCGTATCTTTCTATAATAACACTGAATGTAAATGGATTAAATGCGCCAACCAAAAGACATAGGGTATCAGAATGGATAAAAAAACAAGACCCATCTATTTGCTGTCTACAAGAGACTCATTTTAGACCTGAGGACACCTTTAGATTGAGAGTGAGGGGATGGAGAACTATTTATCATGCGACTGGAAGCCAAAAGAAAGCTGGAGTAGCCATACTTATATCAGACAAACTAGACTTTAAATTAAAGGCTGTAACAAGAGATGAAGAAGGACATTATATAATAGTTACAGGGTCTATCCATCAGGAAGAGCTAACAATTATAAATGTCTATGCGCCGAATACCGGAGCCCCCAAATATATAAAACAATTACTCATAAACATAAGCAACCTTATTGATAAGAATGTGGTAATTGCAGGGGACTTTAACACCCCACTTACAGAAATGGATAGATCATCTAGACACACGGTCAATAAAGAAACAAGGGCCCTGAATGAGACATTGGATCAGATGGACTTGACAGATATATTTAGAACTCTGCATCCCAAAGCAACAGAATATACTTTCTTCTCGAGTGCACATGGAACATTCTCCAAGATAGATCATATACTGGGTCACAAAACAGCCCTTCATAAGTTTACAAGAATTGAAATTATACCATGCTTACTTTCAGACCACAATGCTATGAAGCTTGAAATCAACCACAGAAAAAAGTCTGGAAAACCTCCAAAAGCATGGAGGTTAAAGAACACCCTACTAACGAATGAGTGGGTCAACCAGGCAATTAGAGAAGAAATTAAAAAATATATGGAAACAAACGAAAATGAAAATACAACAATCCAAACGCTTTGGGACGCAGCAAAGGCAGTCCTGAGAGGAAAATACATTGCAATCCAGGCCTATCTCAAGAAACAAGAAAAATCCCAAATACAAAATCTAACAGCACACCTAAAGGAACTAGAAGCAGAACAGCAAAGGCAGCCTAAACCCAGCAGAAGAAGAGAAATAATAAAGATCAGAGCAGAAATAAACAATATAGAAACTAAAAAAACTGTAGAGCAGATCAACGAAACCAAGAGTTGGTTTTTTGAAAAAATAAACAAAATTGACAAACCTCTAGCCAGGCTTCTCAAAAAGAAAAGGGAGATGACCCAAATAGATAAAATCATGAATGAAAATGGAATTATTACAACCAATCCCTCAGAGATACAAACAATTATCAGGGAATACTATGAAAAATTATATGCCAACAAATTGGACAACCTGGAAGAAATGGACAAATTCCTGAACACCCACACTCTTCCAAAACTCAATCAGGAGGAAATAGAAAGCTTGAACAGACCCATAACCAGCGAAGAAATTGAATCGGTTATCAAAAATCTCCCAACAAATAAGAGTCCAGGACCAGATGGCTTCCCAGGGGAGTTCTACCAGACGTTTAAAGCAGAGATAATACCTATCCTTCTCAAGCTATTCCAAGAAATAGAAAGGGAAGGAAAACTTCCAGACTCATTCTATGAAGCCAGTATTACTTTGATTCCTAAACCAGACAGAGACCCAGTAAAAAAAGAGAACTACAGGCCAATATCCCTGATGAATATGGATGCAAAAATTCTCAATAAGATACTAGCAAATCGAATTCAACGGCATATAAAAAGAATTATTCACCATGATCAAGTGGGATTCATTCCTGGGATGCAGGGCTGGTTCAACATTCGCAAATCAATCAACGTGATACATCACATTAACAAAAAAAAAGAGAAGAACCATATGATCCTGTCAATCGATGCAGAAAAGGCCTTCGACAAAATCCAGCACCCTTTCTTAATAAAAACCCTTGAGAAAGTCGGGATAGAAGGAACATACTTAAAGATCATAAAAGCCATTTATGAAAAGCCCACAGCTAACATCATCCTCAACGGGGAAAAACTGAGAGCTTTTTCCCTGAGATCAGGAACACGACAAGGATGCCCACTCTCACCGCTGCTGTTTAACATAGTGCTGGAAGTTCTAGCATCAGCAATCAGACAACAAAAGGAAATCAAAGGCATCAAAATTGGCAAAGATGAAGTCAAGCTTTCGCTTTTTGCAGATGACATGATATTATACATGGAAAATCCGATAGACTCCACCAAAAGTCTGCTAGAACTGATACAGGAATTCAGCAAAGTTGCAGGATACAAAATCAATGTACAGAAATCAGTTGCATTCTTATACACTAACAATGAAGCAACAGAAAGACAAATAAAGAAACTGATCCCATTCACAATTGCACCAAGAAGCATAAAATACCTAGGAATAAATCTAACCAAAGATGTAAAGGATCTGTATGCTGAAAACTATAGAAAGCTTATGAAGGAAATTGAAGAAGATTTAAAGAAATGGAAAGACATTCCCTGCTCATGGATTGGAAAAATAAATATTGTCAAAATGTCAATACTACCCAAAGCTATCTACACATTCAATGCAATCCCAATCAAAATTGCACCAGCATTCTTCTCGAAACTAGAACAAGCAATCCTAAAATTCATATGGAACCACAAAAGGCCCCGAATAGCCAAAGGAATTTTGAAGAAGAAGACCAAAGCAGGAGGCATCACAATCCCAGACTTTAGCCTCTACTACAAAGCTGTCATCATCAAGACAGCATGGTATTGGCACCAAAACAGACACATAGACCAATGGAATAGAATAGAAACCCCAGAACTAGACCCACAAACGTATGGCCAACTCATCTTTGACAAAGCAGGAAAGAACATCCAATGGAAAAAAGACAGCCTCTTTAACAAATGGTGCTGGGAGAACTGGACAGCAACATGCAGAAGGTTGAAACTAGACCACTTTCTCACACCATTCACAAAAATAAACTCAAAATGGATAAAGGACCTAAATGTGAGACAGGAAACCATCAAAACCTTAGAGGAGAAAGCAGGAAAAGACCTCTCTGACCTCAGCCGTAGCAATCTCTTACTCGACACATCCCCAAAGGCAAGGGAATTAAAAGCAAAAGTGAATTACTGGGACCTTATGAAGATAAAAAGCTTCTGCACAGCAAAGGAAACAACCAACAAAACTAAAAGGCAACCAACGGAATGGGAAAAGATATTCGCAAATGACATATCGGACAAAGGGCTAGTATCCAAAATCTATAAAGAGCTCACCAAACTCCACACCCGAAAAACAAATAACCCAGTGAAGAAATGGGCAGAAAACATGAATAGACACTTCTCTAAAGAAGACATCCGGATGGCCAACAGGCACATGAAAAGATGTTCAGCGTCGCTCCTTATCAGGGAAATACAAATCAAAACCACACTCAGGTATCACCTCACGCCAGTCAGAGTGGCCAAAATGAACAAATCAGGAGACTATAGATGCTGGAGAGGATGTGGAGAAACGGGAACCCTCTTGCACTGTTGGTGGGAATGCAAATTGGTGCAGCCGCTCTGGAAAGCAGTGTGGAGGTTCCTCAGAAAATTAAAAATAGACCTACCCTATGACCCAGCAATAGCACTGCTAGGAATTTACCCAAGGGATACAGGAGTACTGATGCATAGGGCCACTTGTACCCCAATGTTCATAGCAGCACTCTCAACAATAGCCAAATTATGGAAAGAGCCTAAATGTCCATCAACTGATGAATGGATAAAGAAATTGTGGTTTATATCCACAAGGGAGTACTACCTGGCAATGAGAAAAAATGAAATATGGCCTTTTGTAGCAACGTGGATGGAACTGGAGAGTGTGATGCTAAGTGAAATAAGCCATACAGAGAAAGACAGATACCATATGGTTTCACTGTTATGTGGATCCTGAGAAACTTAACAGGAACCCATGGGGGAGGGGAAGGAAAAAAAAAAAAAAGAGGTTAGAGTGGGAGAGAGCCAAAACATAAGAGACTGCTAAAAACTGAGAACAAACTGAGGGTTGATGGGGGGTGGGAGGGAGGAGAGGGTGGGTGATGGGTATTGAGGAGGGCACCTTTTGGGATGAGCACTGGGTGTTGTATGGAAACCAATTTGTCAATAAATTTCAGAAAATAAAATAAAATAAAATAAAATAAAATAAAATAAAAAAATAAAGCAGTGTATTCAAAGACCATTGCATGCATGACTGGAAATTTGAAAAACACTGAAATACCAAGTACAGCAGAAATTATAAGGGCCAATAGAAAAGATGACTCACCTACAAAAAAATCTTCAGCTAAATGTACATTTCTCTCTTACAAAGCTAATAACCAGAACATGAAAGAATAGTATATTTAAAATACAAAGAGAAAGTAACATATAGTGTGGAAATTTTTACCCTGCAAAGCTATTATTTAGGACAGAAGTAAAATAAAGATTTATCAAAGATGAAAAAAAAAAGAGTGAATATTTTGGATGATAGTGAAATGTCAATAAAAAATGAGATCATTATTATTAGATGGTAAGGTGATTTGACAGGCAGCCCAAATACTTGAAATTAGAGTTGAAACAAGTCTGCATTATCCAAGAAATAATTAAAATATCTAAATAAAATTTTCATGTAAACACAAATCTAACTCAGTAAGTCCCACTGCTGAAGCAATAATGGTAAGTAAGCCTTATAATTCAGAAGATCTATCACATATTTCCTTTAAATAGGAAGTAAACCTACGGTTCCCCTCCACCTTGGCAGGAATTGCCAATTAAATAAAATAAAATTGAATCTAGGAATAGACTCTATCGATCTCTTGTACTAAATGTTTATTATATTTTGGATCTTTGGCAAATAAATATTAGATTTGTTTTTTCACTGATGCCAACTAAGAAGGACATTTTTATTCTAATTTTCAAACTCACTGAAACTGACAACATTTAGCTAAGTAGTAAGAACAAATCAGATTATAGCCAATTAAATTTTTAAGGCTTTCAGATAGAGTCAACCAAGATGGAAACTTAAGAGTCTTCTGGTCTTCTGAATTTCTCTCCTCCCAAGGACACACTCAATGTACAGCTACCCAGAACAGTTTCATCTCAAAGAAATTGAAAAACTAGCTGAGCAACTCTTACACATAGCAAGAATGAGAAAGTACACATATCAAATGAGATTGGTAACCCTGAACCATGAAGAAATAGAAAATCTGAACAGAATTATTAGGAAGATAGAATCAGTAATCAAAACCTTGCAACAAACAAAAATCCAGGATTAGATGTATTCATTGGTAAGTTATATCAAAAATTAAAAGAATTAATAAAACTCCTTCTCAAATGCTTCCAAAAAATAAAAGAGGAGTGAAGAAAACTTCCATACTCATTTTATGAGTCCAGCATTACCTTGATATCCAAATCAGACAAGGACATTACAAGAAAAGCAAATTACTGGCCAATATCCCTTATGAACACATAAACAAAATTTATCAACTTTATATTACCAAGCCAAATTCAACAATATGTTACAAGGATAATACACCACAATTAAGTGGGATTTATGCCACGGATGCAAGATGGTTCCACAAATCAACCAATGTGATATAAAACATTAGCAAAATGAAGGACAAAAATCATATAATTATCTCAATAGAGATAGAAAACATATTTGACAAAATTCAACACCTATTCATGATAAAAAAAAAAACTTTCAATAGATTGAGTTTAGAGAGAATGTATCTCAATATAAAAAAAGACCATACATGATAAGACCACAGCTAAAATACTCAACAGTGAAAACCTAAAAGCTTTTTCTCTAAGATCAGGAAGACAAGGATGACTCCTCTTACCATGTTTATTCTAGGAAGTCCTAGCCAGAGCAATTGAAAACAAAAATTAAAAAAAAAAGGGGGGGATCCAAATCAGAAAGAAATAGTAAAATTGTCCTTGTTTGTAGATGACATGATATTATATATAGAAAATCTAAAAACTCTACCAAAAAAAATCCTTAGAGCTAATAAACAAATTCATAAAGTTTCAGGAGACAAAATCTATATACAAAAATCAGTTGAATTTCTATACACTAGCAAAAAAAATCCCATTTACTGTTTATAATTGCAACAAAATAAGTAAAACACTAAAAAATAAGTTTAACCAAGGGAGTGAAAGATCTGTACATTGAAAACCATAAAACGATGAAAGAAATTGAAGAAGGCATAAATATATGGAAAGATATTCTATGCTCATGGATTGGAATAATTATATTGTTAAAATGTCCACATAACCCAAAGAAATATATTGATTCAATGTAATTTCTATCAATAGCCAATGGCATTTTTAACAGAAATAGAAAAAAACAATCCTAAAATTTATGTGGAAACACAAAAGACCCCAAATAGGTAAAGCAATCTTGAGAATGAAGAACAAAGCTAGAGGTAGCATGTTCCTTGATTGCAAACTATATTACAAAGGTATAGTAATTAAAATAGCATAGTGGGATACCTGGGTGGTTCAGCTGGTTAAGCATCTGACTCTCAATTTCAGCTCATGTCATGATCTCACGGTTCATGGAATTGAGCCCTTCATCAGGCTCTGCACTGATGGTGTGGAGCCTCCTTGGGATTCTCTCTCCTCTCTCTCTCTGCGCCCCTTCCCCATTCTGTAAACAAACAAACAAACAAACAAACTTTAAAAAATAAATAAAATAGTATGAACGTAAAACCAGACACAGAGGTCAATGGACAGCCACATGCAAAAGAATGAAGTTGTATCCTTCTTGTACTCAATACACAAAAATCAACTTAAAATGGATTAAAGACTTGAACATAAGAGCTGAAACTGTAAAACCCTTGGAATAAAAATTACAGGGTAAACCCCTTGACATTGGTTTGATGACGATTTTTTGGATTTGACATCAATACAAAGCAACAAAGGGGAAAATAAGCAAATGGGGCTATATCAAACTCCTGCACAGCAAATAAAATCATTTTAAAAAAATTTTTTTTTTCAACATTTATTTATTTTGGGACAGAGAGAGACAGAGCATGAACGGGGGAGGGGCAGAGAGAGAGGGAGACACAGAATCGGAAACAGGCTTCAGGCTCTGAGCCATCAGCCCAGAGCCTGACGCGGGGCTCGAACTCACGGACCGCGAGATCATGACCTGGCTGAAGTCGGACGCTTAACCGACTGCGCCACCCAGGCGCCCCGCAAATAAAATCATTTTTAAAAAAAAAGACAACTTAGGGAACCTAGCTAAACTATGGAATGGGAGAAAAATCTTTGGAAGTCACAAATCCAATAAGGGGTTAATATCCAAAATATACAAGGTATAAGTTGCTCATACAACTTAATAGCAAATATCCTAATAATCCAATTTAGAAATGGGCAAAAGACCTAAGTGTACATTTTTCTAAAAAAAAAAAAAAAAAGACATGCAAGTAACCAACAGGTGCATGAAAAGATACTCAACATCACTAATACTTGGGGAAATGCAAATCAAAATCATAATGAGATATTACCTCACATCTGTTAGGATGTCTATTTCCAAAAAGACAAGAGATAGCAAGTGTTGTTAAGGATATGAAGAAAAGGGAACTCTTGTACACTAGTGGTGGAAATGCAAACTGGTGTAGCCAATATGGAAAATAGCATGGAGATTTCTCAAAAAGAAAAAAAATTAAAAATACCATATCATCCAGCAGTCCCACTTATAGGTATATATCCAAAGGAAACAAAACCATTCTCTCAAGGAGTGATCTGTACTTTTATGTTCATTGCAGCATTATTCACAGTAGCCAGGGTATGGAAACAGCCTCTGTGTCTGGATGGATGAGTATATAAAAAAAAAGTAAGATAAAACATACATAGTGGAATGTTATTTAGCCTTAAGAAAGAAGGAAATCCTGCTATTTGCAACAACATGGATGAAACTGGAGGGTGTTATGCTAAGTATAATTAGCAATATGTTAAGTGAAGTAAGATATAGAAAAACAAATACTTAACATAAGCAATATGTTAAGTGAAGTAAGATATAGAAAAACAAACAAATAAGTATCATTTTTATATGGGATCAAAACAAGTAAAATCTAATTCATAGCCTCAGAGAGTAGAACAGTGGTTGCCAGAACCTGTGGAGTGAGGGAAATAGGGAGAGATTGGTCTAAGGATATAAACTTTATGAATAAGTTCTGAGGATCTAATGTATAGCATGTTGATTATACTTGAAAAGAATGTATTGAATAATTGAAATTTGCCAAGGGATTAGAAACTAAATGTTCTCTCACACACAAAAAGGTAAATATGTGACCTGATGGATGTGTTAATTAACTTGATGGGTGGAATCCTTTCATGATATGTGTGTATATAAAATCATCACATTGTACATTTTAAGTATCTTACAACTTTGTCAATTATACCTCAATAAAGCTGGGGAAGGGAGGAGGCAAAAAATGTTAACGCTCTCTACAAAGTCAAATTTACAGTAACTGTTGATGGATTTTGCACCAATTTTTGTAATGTACTAAATTAGCTGTGACATCATAAGCCCACAGTAATTTATGCAGAATTTTCCAATATGATCATGGGGTTTTATGGGGCTAATGATACCCAGAGACACCAGCCTGTAACACTCTGACCTGGTAAGCAATACAGTCAATCCCCTTGACATAAGTGTCCAGACTTGGACATTATGGAAAACTTGAAATATTTCTTACAGAAATATCTATTATTACTTACCTATGCTTTTAAAACTAGTCAGCTTCCACATTGCCACCTGAGTTTTCTTTTTTTTTTTTAATTTTTTTCAACTTTTATTTATTTTTGGGACAGAGAGAGACAGAGCATGAACGGGGGATGGTCAGAGACAGAGGGAGACACAGAATCGGAAACAGGCTCCAGGCTCTGAGCCATCAGCCCAGAGCCTGACGTGGGGCTCGAACTCACGGACTGTGAGATCGTGACCTGGCTGAAGTCGGACGCTTAACCGACTGTGCCACCCAGGCGCCCCTGCCACCTGAGTTTTCTTTCTGGAATACAAATCTGATCATTGTTGAATAAATGAAGAACAGATAAAATCCAGGGAAGATTATCAGCTGTATTGATTTTTTGTTCTTCTCTCTTAAGTAGCTACGGTAAGAGCCCTGGGCTTGAAAGGGCGGGCCTACGCCAGCCGACTCCATCTTGTTCTGTGTCCTCCACCTAGACCACGCCTCCTCCCTTTGAGTGACCTCCCACTCACCCATTCAAGCTTCCTGATCAAAACACGCCACTTCCCCAGCCAATCGGCTGTCCCTAGACCCCTATAAAACCTTTGTGCTTTTGAAACTCGCTCTCTTTCCCTGGTATCTCACCGCTGCGTCGGTGCAGGTAGGGGATTGAGCTCGAGCTAGCTCGAATAAAGGCTCTTTGCTTTTGCATCGGACTTGGCTCCCTAGTGGTCTTTGGGGACCACGAATTCTGGGCATAACATTTGGGGGCTCGTCCGGGATCCCCAAGACCCCCAAGGGAACCCCGACCCGGAGAGCCTGACTGGCCACGGTTAGTGTCTGTTTGTTCTGTCTTTTCTGTGTGAGCTCATTTCTGGAATTCTGGTAGTGCCCGACGCGGTCTAAGTGGACGCACTGGAGGACCACGGGCCGGGAGTTTCGGAAGACGTTCCGATTCTCCCTTCTGGAGGGACGTGGAATCCCCTCATCTGTTTTGGAGGGACGTGGAATCCCCTCAAAGGTCTGAGACGAGGCGGGTCGCCCCGCTGGTCGGCGTGAGGCCGTCGTCTTTGGAGGGACGTGGAATCCCCTCATCGGTTTTGGAGGGACATGGAATCCCCTCAAAGGTCTAAGCTAGCTTTCAGCTTTGCTTCCATGGAGTTGGAAGACTTTCTAGGGGCCCTCTGTTTGTCTGTTTTTGTGTTTCTCTGTTTTGCTCTGTGGACTTACTGGACGGACGTTATGGGACAGACTCGGACTACTCCTCTAAGTATTATGATTGATCACTTTAAGGATGTGAGGGGAAGAGCTAACAACCTCAGTGTGGAAGTGCAAAAGGGTCGGTTGCAGTTTTTTTGTTCTAGCGAGTGGCCAACTTTCAATGTCGGATGGCCACCAGAGGGGACCTTCGACCTCCCTACCATCCACCGAGTCAGGAGTATCATCTCTCAGCCTAAGACGGGCCATCTTGATCAGCTCCCTTACATTATCACTTGGCAGGACCTTGTAGAAGACCCACCCTCTTGGCTTAAGCCCTTCCTAACCCTGCTCCCTCCGGAGCCAAAACCCATTCTTGCTTTGCAGGAGACAGAGAAGAGGAAACGTCTTACCCAGCCTTCAGCACCCCTCTACCCTGTCTTACAGGGGGCTACTGAAGAAGAATTAATTTTTCCTCCCCTGTATAACCCCTCTAGGACGCCGGAAGAACACCATCCTCCCCCTCCGGGGGAGGCAGACACTGTTCCGAGAGTGGGAGGCGGAAACGCTCCAGGGGGAAGCCCGCCCTTTACCAGACAAAGGGCTCAGAGGGGGCAATCCGCCTCCGCTGCCGACTCTACTATTCTGCCCCTGTGAGCCACTGGACCCCCAGACGCGGAGGGGAATCAGCCCCATCACTATTGGCCTTTTGCCACTAGTGACCTCTACAATTGGAAAGCTCAGAATCCTAAGTTTTCCGAGAAACCGGCAGGGCTTATTGATTCATCAGACTCTGTTCTTTTTACCCATCAGCCCACGTGGGACGATTGCCAGCAGCTTTTGCAGGTCCTGTTCACGACTGAAGAAAGAGAAAGAATCCTCAATGGGGCCCGAAAACTAGTTCCGGGCGCAGACGGGAATCCCACCACCAACCAGGCTCAGATAGATGCCTCCTTCCCCTTAACTCGGCCCCAGTGGGATTTCAACACGGCAGAAGGTAAGGAGAGGCTCCGGGTCTACCGCCAGACTCTAATGGGGGGTCTCCGAATGGCTGCTAGAAAGCCAACCAATTTGGCCAAGGTAGGAAATGTACAACAGGGAAAAGATGAATCTCCGGCTGCCTTTTTAGAACGGATCATGGAGGCATTCCGTACCTATACCCCCATGGATCCAGAGGCTCCGGAAAGCAAGGCAGCTGTTATCATGGCCTTTGTAAACCAATCGGCCGTAGACATTAGGAGAAAATTACAGAAAATAGATAGACTAGGAGAAAAAAGTCTGCAGGACTTACTGGTGGTAGCCAAAAAGGTATATAATAACTGGGAGCCTCCTGAGGACAAGCAGGCTCGCGCCATGGCGGCTGCCAGCAGTAAGCAGACTCGAGACCTGGCCAGAATACTACTAGCTACCACTGCTGACTTCCCCGAGGAACGAGACCGCCGTCTCCAGCAGCTGGCAGACAACACAAGAAAAGGTAAAAGCACCACCAAGGTGGGGAAGCAGAGGCTGCAGAAGGATCAGTGCGCATACTGCAAGGAGATAGGGCATTGGGCCCGAGATTGTCCAAAAAGGGCCGGCAGGAAGGGAAACAAGACTGATCGAGTAAAAGTCCTAGAGCTGGATGAACTAAGTGATTAGGGGAGTCAGGGTTCGGACCCTCTCCCCGAACCCAGGGTAACTCTTAAAGTGGAGGGGACCCCTATTGACTTCTTGTCGACACCGGAGCACAACATTCGGTCCTCCACACCCCACAAGGAAAACTAGCCAACAAGAAGTCCTGGGTACAAGGGGCAACTGGTATGAGCCAGTATTCATGGACTACCCGAAGAACAGTAGATTTGGGAATGGGCCGGGTATCCCACTCCTTTATGGTAATACCAGAATGCCCCTACCCGCTGTTAGGACGGGACTTAGTGACCAAGACTGGAGCTCAGATAACTTTCAGACAAGGGGGGCCTCAGGTCACCGATGGCAAGGGCCACCCCATCCAGGTCCTGACCATGAAACTGGAGAATGAATACCTCCTCCACCAGGAGGCGCTCCCGAGAGAGGATAATATAGACAGATGGCTACAAGAATTCCCCTCGGTTTGGGCAGAGACGGGGGGATGGGACTAGCCGCTCATAGGACCCCAGTCCTGGTAGAGCTCAAGCCAGGAGAGAGTCCAGTAAGGATCAAACAATACCCCATGTCTCAGGAGGCCCGGAAGGGGATCCAGCCACACATCCGGAGACTACGAAGCCTAGGGGTACTAGTTCCTTGCCAGTCTGCCTGGAACACCCCCCTACTGCCGGTCAAAAAGCCTCACACAAATGACTACTGACCGGTACAAGACCTCCAGGAAGTAAATAAGAGGGTCGCGGACATACACCCAACTGTTCCCAACCCATATACTCTCTTGAGCTCCTTAGCGCCCTCCAGGGTCTGGTATACTGTACTAGATTTAAAGGACACCTTCTTCAGTCTGCCGTTGGCACCCCAGAGCCAACCCTTGTTCACCTTTGAGTGGCATGATCCGGAGGAGGGCTACAGTGGACAACTCGCCTGGACACGGCTACCTCAGGGATTCAAAAATTCACCCACCATCTTCGACGAGGCACTACACGAGGACCTGGGTGAGTACAGAAGGGAGCACCCTGGCCTCACCCTTCTACAGTATGTAGATGACATCCTGATTGCTGCCGACACTGCCAAAGACTGTGAGCGAGGGACCCAGGACCTGCTGGCTACCCTGGGGGCCTTAGGATACCGGGCATCCGCGAAGAAGGCTCAGATATGCAGGGAGAGGGTAAGTTACCTGGGATATATCCTGGAGGGCGGACAGTGGCGGTTATCAGAAGCCAGAAAAGAAACTGTCCTAAAGATCCCTACTCCCACCTCCCGAAGAGAAGTGAGGGAATTCCTAGGATCAGCCGGCTACTGCCGCCTCTGGGTTCCAGGTTTTCTTGAGATCGCCAGGCCCCTATATGAAGCTACCAAAGAGGGGAAAACATTTAAATGGGCTGAAAAAGAAGAAACTGCCTTTAATCAGTTAAAAAGGGCCCTCCTAAGTGCCCCAGCCCTGGGCCTACCGGACATTACGAAGCCCTTCCACCTCTTTGTAGACGAACATAAGGGAATAGCAAAAGGAGTTCTAACTCAAGCCTTAGGCCCCTGGAACCGTCCAGTGGCTTACCTGTCTAAGAAACTAGACCCAGTGGCTGCCGGCTGGCCGCCATGCCTAAGAATTATTGCGGCGACAGCACTCCTAGTCAAGGATGCAGACAAACTGACCCTAGGACAGGAGATCTGGATCACGACCCCACACGCCATTGAAGGGGTCCTGGAACAGCCTCCGGATAGATGGATGAGCAATACACGTATGACTCATTACCAGAGCCTCCTACTCAACCCTCCACGAGTGAGGTTCCACCCCAGTGCAGCCCTCAATCCCGCAACCCTGCTGCCTGACCCTGACCTAGGTGCTCCATTACATGACTGTGCGGGAATCCTGGAACAAGTACATGGATTCCGGACGGACCTGACCGACCGGCCCCTCCCCGATGCTGAGGCTACTTGGTTCACTGATGGCAGCAGCTTTGTGCGAGACGGACACAGGTATGCGGGTGCAGCGGTGGTCACCGAAACCGACACCGTATGGGTGGAGGCTCTACCCTCCGGAACAGCCCAGCGAGCAGAGCTCATAGCCCTCACCAAGGCGCTGATGCTGGGAGCTGGAAAACGGCTCAACATCTACACAGACAGCCGTTATGCATTTGCCACAGCTCATATTCATGGGGCAATTTATCAGGAGAGGGGGTTACTGACGGCAGAAGGACGGACTATAAAAAATAAGCAGGAGATACTTAACCTACTTACGACCTTATGGCTTCCTGCCAAGCTAGCCATTATCCACTGCCAAGGGCACCAAAAAGCTGATAACCCAGTAGCTAGAGGTAATCGAAAGGCTGACCAGGCAGCCAAGGCAGTAGCCCTTACTCCAGTCCCCACCATGACCATACAACTACCAGACCCGGGAGACCCAGTTTTACCAGACCAGCCCAAGTACTCCCAGGAGGAGTTACAGTGGATCAAGAAACTCCCCATGGCCCAGGAGATAAAGGGATGGTGGTATACACCTAACAAGGAGCTCATGTTGCCAGACCAGCTCGGAGTCTCAATATTAGAGCACATGCATCGGTCTACTCACATGGGGGCCCGAAAATTAAAAGACTTAATCCGACATGCCGGAATTAAGATTCACCAACAGGACACCAAAATAGAGCAAGTTATATCTGCCTGCAAGACCTGCCAACTCACCAACGCGAGAGCCACATCAAATAAAAAAGGAACCAGGCTCAGAGGCACCAGACCGGGAGCCCAATGGGAAGTCGACTTCACTGAAGTGAAACCAGGAAAGTATGGTTTTAAATATCTTTTAGTATTTACAGACACCTTCTCTGGCTGGGTGGAGGCATACCCAACCAAGCATGAAACGGCTCAGACGGTGGCTAAGAAGCTACTAGAAGACATCTTACCCAGGTATGGTTTTCCTGCCATGGTAGGATCGGACAATGGACCAGCTTTTATCTCGCAGGTAACACAGGCAGTAGCCAAGGCGGTGGGGGCAAACTGGAAATTACATTGTGCTTATAGGCCCCAGAGCTCAGGACAGGTAGAAAGAATGAATAGAACCCTAAAAGAGACCCTTACCAAATTAACCATGGAGACTGGCGGGGACTGGGTGACTCTCCTACCATACGCCCTTTACCGGGTTAGAAACACTCCTTACACTCTGGGTTTTACTCCCTACGAGATCATGTTTGGCAGGCCACCCCCTGTTATTCCCAGCCTTCGAGCTGAACTTATTGCTGAGTTTAAAGATCAAGAACTTTTTCTTTACTTGAGCGGGCTCCAGAGGGCGCACGAGGACATTTGGCTGCACCTCCGTGCCATCTACAAGGCTGGCCCGATCCCGACACCTCATCAGTACCGGCCGGGAGACTGGGTCTACGTCAAGAGGCACCACCGAGAGACTCTGGAGCCGCGCTGGAAGGGACCCTACATCGTGGTGTTGACAACCCCCACCGCTCTCAAGGTAGACGGCATCCCAACCTGGGTCCATCACACCCACGCCCAGCCAGCGGACCCCTCCTCGATCCGGAAGGACTTCGTCACGCGATGAGCCATCAGTCGGGACCAACACAACCCGCTCAAGCTCAAGCTACAGCGCATTCGACCCACCTAATATTGGTAACTCTGTTAACTCTGCTTGTCATTGCTCATACGCCCCCCAAAACATCACCTGGCAGATCATAGACACCAGCTCGGGGACAATACTTAATCAGACCTCCCAGAGCCACCCCAGGGACACTTGCTTCCCAGAACTTTGCGTAAACCTCCAAACTCTGTTCCCCTTGTCACCATAAATGCAGCCGGCCCCATGATTGGGTCCGTAAGCTACATGACAAGGGGGGAATGAAAGGGCGGGCCTACGCCAGCCGACTCCATCTTGTTCTGTGTCCTCCACCTAGACCACGCCTCCTCCCTTTGAGTGACCTCCCACTCACCCATTCAAGCTTCCTGATCAAAACACGCCACTTCCCCAGCCAATCGGCTGTCCCTAGACCCCTATAAAACCTTTGTGCTTTTGAAACTCGCTCTCTTTCCCTGGTATCTCACCGCTGCGTCGGTGCAGGTAGGGGATTGAGCTCAAGCTAGCTCGAATAAAGGCTCTTTGCTTTTGCATCGGACTTGGCTCCCTAGTGGTCTTTGGGGACCACGAATTCTGGGCATAACAGGCTCCTAGCAAACCAGACTCTCTCTCTCTCTCTCTCTTTCTCTCCTCTGATGAGTTTCTTTTCCTTCTTTATACCCACTCTGGCTAGATACTAACTCTCCTGCTGGAGAAGCCCAGGAACAAGTTGTGTTGACCAGGTCAGGGCTGAGCTGTAGGCACTGGGTCTCCTTTAAGCCCTTGGTAATTCTCTGCTTCTATTTGTCTAGTGAAAGCAAAGGTAGCTTCTTGTCTCATTGAAGTAGTACATTCTAACATTCTTGTTTGAACCACAATGGTTTCAGCCTCTAGGCCAGATAAAGTAACCATTCTGTGTGATAAAGTAGAGCTTAATAGAGTACTGGGAGTGGGGTCAAAGACCTAGCTAATAAGAAAATTTATATTGACTGGTTTTTGTGCATTTCTTTTTCTTCAGGGACCTTAAGAAGAAAAAAAATCTTTGTACAGAAGGGAAGATCTAGCATTCATAGCCCCCTTTATCTAATAGTATTTAATGTTTGTTTATTCATTTATTTATTTTGAGAGAGAGAGAAAGAAAAAAAGAAAGAAGAAAGAAAGAAAGAAAGAAAGAAAGAAAGAAAGAAAGAGAAAGAAAGAAAAAAAGAAAGAAAGAAAGAAAGAAAGAAAGAAAGAAAGAAAGAAAGAAAGAAAGAAAGAAAGAAAAAGAATCCCAAGCAGGCTCCGCACTGGCAGTACAGAGTCCGGTGTAGGGCTCAAACCCATAAACCATGAGATTATGATCTGAACTGAAATCAAGAGTTGGATGCTTAACAGACTGAGTCAGCTTGTATGCCAACCAGATGCCCCTCTCTAATAGCATGTAAATACTTATGATCCTAAGCATATCTTTATTTCACTCAATTCTACACATGCCCTCTGTGAATGCTGTGTGCAAATGTTCTTCCTCCCCTTAATCCAACTGGAAAACTCCTCTTCCTTCTTCAAGCATTAAATTACATGTACCTTTCTCTGGGAAGTTTTTCAGAAAAAAACAGAATAGTTTCTAAGTAGCCTATACAAAGCTACATTTTAGCTTTTGTTAAATTGTATTCTAACTCTTTGCTTACACAGCTGTTCATCCTGCTTAACTGCAGTTTCCTTGAAGAAAGGAACTATGTCTATATGTCTCTAAATTCTTGTAACCTAACCTAATACATTGCACAGAATGTTCATTGAATGACTGGATAATAAATAATTGTGAATATGAACTGAAAATTTAAAAAAAGAACAGGTGAGTTGATTGAATGTTTAAGTGAGATTTTATTGATCCTAGTTTCTAAGCATAACCTTCCAATCAGAGATATAGAGTGATCCAAAAGATGGACTTCATACAACCCCTCCGTTCACTCATCAAGATCTATCCGCTATTTCATTTTAAAGCCTGTCTCCCACAACTCGTTTATACACACACTTTGTTTTTCTGTACATGCCCCCAAGTTTTGCCTCAGTGGTTTTGCTCATGTTTTCCTTTAAAATGCTTTTCCAAAATCTGATGTACATTTACTGTATGTATCTCAAAAGCTTTCTCTCCACATTTCCTTGTTTCCCTCACCTCCACACCCAGCAAATAAATATCAGTTATGTTTCATCCAAATAACTCATTGTTTATAACTTCTTGTAAAACACTTTTCTTACTCTTTTTTTGTACTGTAGTTATTTGTAATGTTCATTGTAAAAGGAACACAAATGTTATTTGTCTATTGAAGAGTAAATTCTAGAGTAAAGACTATTCTCTTTCATATTTGCATGGCTTACTGGTCTGGGAATGTAGAAAGTATTAAGTAATTTTTTGGTGAAATTTAATTCATACAGCAGCCTCTGATTTGAATCACAAATAAAATACAAATTGTGTGATACTGGGTGAGTCATTTTTTTCAGTTTTTTTTTTTATTATTCTCATTTGTAAATTAATAGTATTGAATTAAAATACCTTTAATGCCTCTTCAGTCTTTAATGTTTTAAGTTTTAAATATTTTCTTTCAACTATAAAAAGCATTGTACATCTTTCCTTTTTTATCCCAGGATTGGTGTGTACAGAAGGTTTACATTTCCACATATCTGAGACATTATTGTTTTTTCTATGAATAAGTTTGCTTTATAAATATTACTTTTAATAGTCAGCTTTAAGTACCATGAAAATTTGTGCAGCAGGATAAATCAGAGCGTAAAAGGGAAACCGAAACTGGCAAAGTCAGATTACTTTTATGAGTAACAGTAATGCTACAGGAAAAAAAAAAAAAAAACAATTTGCAGGCATAATATTTTAAATAATCATTTTTCACTAAGGAGAAAGATTGCAAATTTTGCTTAGCATCTAAGAATGATAGGAAGTCACAAATCAGTTTTTTTTAGTTCCATGTCCTTTGCTGAGTTGCTCTGTGACCTTGACAATATATATTTTTTAATGATCTGATTTATTCATTTGTACAATGGATAATATTGGTACTCTTATAGCCCCTGAATATTAGATTTAGTTATTTTATGCAAAGAAGATTAAAACATCATAATAGAAAATACGCTTTTTAAAAGACACTGTTAATTCAGAAGACGGTTGGGCCCCTGAATGAACTTGGGAGTTTTGTTTTAATTGTTATTCTTAGCAACACTAATAACAAGATGTGAATCAATTCCTATCACTGCTATATCCATGTTCTTCAGTCTGCATTTTCTTTTTGAAAATGAACATACTTACCAGCTCACCCTTTTGTCATCCCTCAAATGCACCTCAAGAAGTGAATAATTCCTTCTTGGCATTATAACCCCAGTAGTTTATGGTAGTTAATGTCTGCTACTTGAGGGAATTCTCTAATCGATACAAAATTAGTGGAGTCCTTTCCTTAACCTTCCCTGTCTTCCCAACAACATCTAAGCTGAGGATCTTAGAGTGGAAACTCAATACTTGCTTGCTGAATTGAATCACATTTAGATTGATGGATTTAAATACTGGAAGCTTTTAATTAATATGGGGGCAGACTCTGTCTCTTAAATTTGCTCAGGTAGCTTATGAGGCAAACAAGCTTATTTGATATTCACAAAGGCTTGAAATCTGCGACCGTAAATCACCCAAAGTCAGCTGAAGTACAAAGTCCCCTCAGATTTATTGATGTCTGTGTATAGAAGATGGAGCAAGTAGAATAAGATGAAGAAAATCATTTACCTGCAAAATTGAAAACAATGAAAATCAAGAGTAAGGAATGCTGGGGCCTCCTGAAACAGAATCCAGCTATCGTAGTTACTAATGATCCACTTTTTGGATTTCTTAAGTCAATATTTCTCAAAGCATGATTGATACCTGGTCTGCAGGATAAGCCCCACCCCAAACCTATTGAATCAAATGCTGGCACAGAATCCCAGTAATCTGTGTCTTACCTAGTCCGTCAGATATCTCTGAAGCACATTAAAGTTTGAGAACTACTGTCCTAAATCATAGACCTAACTAGTCACAGAGTTAGGACTTGAATCGAGACATGTGAGGCAATTTAAATAGATGGAGCAGGGGCGCCTGGGTGGCGCAGTAGGTTAAGCGTCCGACTTCAGCCAGGTCACGATCTCGCGGTCCATGAGTTCGAGCCCCGCATCAGGCTCTGGGCTGATGGCTCGGAGCCTGGAGCCTGTTCCCGATTCTGTGTCTCCCTTTCTCTCTGCCCCTCCCCCGTTCATGCTCTGTCTCTCTCTGTCCCAAAAATAAATAAACGTTGAAAAAAAAATAAATAGATGGAGCAAAAAATACACTAAGTTATGCTAAGGGCCACCTGAGCTTGTGCTCTTCAAGTGGTACCTCTCCATGAGGCATTCCTAGAGACATGCATTTTCAATAGATGATTTAGAAAAAAAAAAAATAATACTCTAGTCTGTACGGTCCATATGCTATTGGGAAAGTGACTTTTTCATTTCCCCAGAATAAATTAATGGCCCCATTTCTCATGCCTCCCTGTATCCACACCCATACCATGGCCTCATTGTAGAGAGTCATGAGTCAGAGAGTACTCTGACCCTTGACTTGCCTTCACTACATGACTCACTTTAGCCAAGAGAATCCGGGTAGAAGTAAAAGCATACTATTTATGAGTGTAGGCCTTAACACATGTGTATGGTTTTGCTTGATTTCTTCTGTGTCTGCCCTTGTTGCGAGAACATGTCCAGTTAGCATGTTGGTCATATTAGATGTGCGGAGCTCAGCTGTTCTCCTGACCTACTGACGGGATAAACAGAGCCAGGCGACACGCCACAGTGTGTAGCAGAACTGGGTCAGCCAGGCTTCAACCAACCCAGAGATCTGAGTTTTATATTTTACTCAGATTTCATGATTATTATGCAGAAAAGGGTATCCAATGAGCCCAGTCAGAGATATTAGGGGCACAGACAAGGCAGCGATTTTCAAAATATCTCTCAGCTCGAACTTTTGTTACCTGTGAAACTGTATTTAAATGGCGATTGTAGACATTTGAGTAGAAGATAAATAAAATGACCAGCCTGTAAGAAAAGTATTTCAGGGGACATCAAACCTTATGGTTACTGTCAAAACATGCTACATAGTGGGATATTTGTCTAAGAGTGAAAATAAAGTCTAGGTTTAAATATTGTTAATATGAATTCTACTTTCTAATTAGGTATACCAGCATGTCTGAAAGATTATATTGGGATATTTCAAGATAAAAATATATGTGTAAACTAAGCACAGTAACAAAAAATGTTATCATTGACTTCCGTAATCATTTAATTATTCATTATAGCAAAAGACTTAGAATTTCATGGTATATGCCTAAGGCATCTGTAGATGACTATCAGGGGAAAACATTTTTATGCTAGTATCTTCTCCAGTTTAGCTACTGTTTTCCCTGAACATGATAAATGTTATTTGCGGCATGTATTAAAATTAAATACATTTCTTGAACTTTCATAGAGAAGGATGGATAGGAATAGTTTTTTCTAGTTTTGTGGCTCTTGAAGTCATGCAAATATAAAAAAAAATAAGGTAAGGTGTACTATTTTCTGAGATTTTATGACTCTGTTCTCCCTCCCTGTTTTTGTCTTTATCTGTTAAGGTTATTACACAGTTTTTCTTCTTTGGTCAGTCATTATGTTGAATTGTTTGATTATTCCTGAAACTGCATACCTGGGATAAATTTTATGTAGTCACTCTTTCTAATTATTTACTAGATTCAATGTTCTAATACTTTATTGAGGATTCTAATGTCTACATTCTTGGGTAGTACTGGCCTCAAATTTTCTTGAAATGTCTGATTAAAATCAGGTTACATGAAAACACTGATATTTTTAAACTTATTTTAGCATTACTTAGTATCCATAATATAGTATTTGGAAATGTGGAGAGAAAAGAAATTCTGCCATGTTTTTACATACAATAGCTTTTCAGTGAATTAAACAATGTTAATAACCTGAAAAAAAAGAATTTTCAAAATGATCTCTGGTTATGACACCTTTACTTGCTTATCATCTTTGCAGCTGAATCATTAGTTTACAGTATTATGCAGATCTTCCATTATATCCTATTTGCTTCAAATTTTTGAGTTACCGCTTTGATTTTTTTTTATCCCCAGTAGGTTGAGTTTGTTGGTTGGTTGGTTGATTTGTTGGTTGGCAAGGAAAATATTATTTTTAGACTGCATGTAGTCAAGCCATATGGAAAGACAAATCCCAAAAAGAAACCATTTTATTTATAATGAAAAATCATTGTATCAGAAAATGAGAGTAGACAAAATCCTTCTGATCAGTAAATTTTCACTGAGGATAGACATACAAGGGACACATTCTATTCAGAAGTTATGTTGATGATCAGGGAGTCAGAACAGCATCAGTTTAATAGCCTGAATTTGAAATATCTCATTATTGGTTTGTTTTTGCAAGGAAGTAGAAATATTTAAAAGTTTTTGTCTCAACTCTGTTGGCCATGGCCTGGTGTGTATCTCCCCACCAAAGAAACAGCTTCACCTTTAGGAGCAGAAGTGTGTTCAGTCCAGTGATCCAAGCTTCCCTGACTCTGAACAGTGTTTGGGTAGACATTGCTTATGTTTACTTCAGTGACTGCTTTTTCTAGGTTGTATGACTAAGGAAGCCTCCCTTTGAATCATAATTTTTATTAAAATATATTTAATAAAATAATATTATTAAATAAATATTAAATTAAATATTTAAAATATTAAATTAAATTAAATATTAAATTTAAATTAAATATTATTAAATAAAATAATATTATTCTTGAATATTATTAAAGATGATTACATACATTTTGCTGGTCTGAGAAAAATTAGTCTCTTCCAAATAGGTTTACATATTCATGGGCCATCAGCGAGATTCATTAGATAGTATAGTTTCTGATTAATTCTCAGAACCCAAACTTATTTTCCACATCTTCAAATTTTCAGGACCATAATACCAGGGCTCACCATAATACCAAAATTTTAAACTAGTCATCAGTAGTGTATTCCTTTCAAATCTTTTATAAATTGTGGCATGGAGAAGAAATAATTAATGAGTAGTGCTGAAAAATTGTCTACTTGAAAAACATAAATATAGAGCTCAATTCACAGCATTTACTAAAGCTATTTGAAGTTAATTAAAGAGATAAACACAAAGCAAAAGTAGACAACAAACTAAATATATGAATAGACTTATTACGTTGTAAGTCACAAAATCACCTCTGAGTGACATAACAGTGTTTATCAGATATTGTCAAATTTGGAGGAAAAAATGACCACCAAGGTCTAGGGTAGGCCTGGAACCAGGATTGCTGCAACTATCTCAGCCAGGACCTCTCAAGTGATCTTACTGGAACCCTGCCGTAAAATCAATGTAGCGTTCTGCTCAAAATTTATATTCCATGGAGAAGTAATTGAGCACATTTGGCTTTGTTATGGATACCTTTATTGAGGACCCAGCATGTTAACTAAACAAATGCTCTGCTCCTCCATGTTCTGAGGTTAGAAATATGAGATTTAAACAAAACTCAGGGCACCTAGGTGGCTCAGTCAGTTAAGCGTCCAACACTTGATTTGGGCTCAAGTCATGATCTTAAGTTTCCTGAGATGGAATCCTGTTGGATTCTCTCTCTCCCTCTCTCTCTGGCACTCTCTGTCTCTCTCTCTTTTTTTTTTTAATTTTTGTTAATGTTTATTTATTTTTGAGACAGAGAGAGACAGAGCATGAATGGGGGAGGGGCAGAGAGAGAGGGAGACACAGAATCGGAAGCAGGCTCCAGGCTCTGAGCCATCAGCCCAGAGCCTGACGCGGTGCTGGAACTCACGAACCGTGAGATCCTGACCTGAGCTGAAGTTGGACGCTCAACAGACTGAGCCACCCAGGCGCCCCTCTCTCTCTGTCTTTCTAAACAAACAAACAAACAAACAAACATTTAAAAAAAACCTCAAGTTCTCTAATGGAGAGGATTGCAGGGTTAGAGAGTTTGTTTTATTCTGGGTAGTGTTTTTCACAAATTTTAAGTCACATTTTCTGGTCTATTTTTTACCAGTAGTAGATCTAGTCATTTCATGTACATTTGCTTTATTGCTATGCCTTCTTGCTCAATTGATTCTGAACTCAAGAAAGGAAGAAAAGTATCATTTAATAGCTTCCAAAACCCTAAGCCAAAAATCTGTACAAATGTTAGGAATGTGAGAAATAGGACCAGCCTTTGTGGACCAACTTAAAAAGTGCTTAAGATCACTTGTATGACCCCAGTGCATTTATTAAGCCTTAAACCTTAGGAAGGGGACGTAGGTATTTATGTTTGACAACTTCTGTGGTTGGTAGAGTCTACAACTTGCTGACACTCTTTACCACATAGTGGTTGTTTTATGGATGCTGAGTGTCACATGAAGACACAACAAAAATTCACTGTAGGCTTGTATGTGAACCTCCTCATCTTACCTGACTCACGTCAGGTAGATTTTACTGAGTTAAGTATTTTTTCCTAAGGCTCACCTTAAAACAAGCATGGCATATACAAGCTTTAAGACACTGATGAGTGAGATAATTTGGCTGGTCTTATTGTGTTTCTTAGGCACATCTAAACGTTGCAGCTCTAAATTTCAGACACAACAAAGTTCTATACTGCTATGTGTTAACTGGGTACCAAGCATCAATAGGTACTGCTTGAGAAGCAGCCCCAAATTTTCTCTCTACGCTATTTTTATTTTTCATTCATGACCAAGAAACAGTGGATGAAATAGTCATTTAGGTACAATAATTATAAACTTCCACCCACTAGGACTTGGAGTTGGCTCTGGCTTTTTCAGTTACATAAGATTTAACTGAGTGAACTTGACTTTGAATTTTGGAGACCGCTGTGTAGCATCCCCTTGGGAAGATGGATTTAAAAAAAAATAATATGCAGAGCCATCACTATTATTCACTTTCTGTATTAGAGGCAGGGACATCAGCCAGGGGTTTAAAGCAAAAACATGTGATCACAAAAGGAACTAGATTCTCAAATACCAGCTAAGCCCACATTCAGTGCAGAACCAGAGTGCTTAAAATCCACAACTGCATGACAACTTTCAGAGAAAGGAGAAGTGCACACAAGTAGGTTTCCTCCCAGATATAGTACACACTTAATGTCAACATGACACTGGTGATGAGAAATTTCTCCCCCAGGTCCTAGATTCCTGGTATGATTGATAAAGATTGGTGAGGTGGAAACCCAGATTTACTTCACTAACTATAATAGCAAAAATAACAAGGACTTAAACTGAATTATGCACCAGTTTCTGGGAACTTTTTGCTATGGAATATCACTCTAGACATTGGTTTGTTTTTGAAATTCTGTGGGTGTGGAGCTGATGGTAGTAAAATTTTATGTGTTTTCTTAACTTTTGGAGTCCTTAAAAGCAGGATACAGAGACTAATTCAATTCATGAGAACTTGCATAATTATTTTTAATATGCAAGTGGGAAAAAAAGTACAGAGAGGGAAGGAGGCAAACCATAAGAGACTCTTAAAAACTGAGGATAAACTGAAGGTTGATGGGGGGTGGGAAGGAGGGGAAAGTGGGTGATGGACATTGAGGAGGACACCTGCTGGGATGAGCACTGGGTATTGTATGGAAACCAATTTGACAATAAATTTCATATTAAAAAAATATGCAAGTGGAAAATCATCAATTTTTAGTGATGAAGAAGACCAAACTTTGACTAGGCATCAGGCAGAGATGATTCTGATTGAAATTGAATGGAAAAAGAAGTTTGAAAGAAGGTTGTTTTCCTCATATTTTAAGGCACAAAAGCAAGGGTATTTGACTTTGTCTTTGAGAATTTTGGGATTTTATTTCTCTGAACTTTAATCATCAAGTTAAAGCCATTTAAATTTTTTTCAGTTACTTTAAATCCTCCCTGTGAATTTGGTAATGGGAGTAATTTACAGAGGCATCCCTGGTATGCTATTAATAACATCTTTTTATTGTTTCCTCTCACATGGACTGGCTTGGGTATGTGACTTGTCCATAGGATATTTGCAAATGTGACATAATCAGAGGCTGAAAAAGTGCTTGCACATTGTGGCTAGCTCATTCACTCACTCACTGTCTCTCCACTCCTCACCCCTTCTGTTTTTGTAACCTAAATAACTGGGTAAAAAAGCTTAGCCTAGATCTTTGGAGACAAACAACCCAGGTGACAGCCAATACTGACAGCCACACATGAAAATGATGTTGAAAGGTGAATTGCTTATTAGTTGAATTAGAGAAAACACCAATCTCCTTCCACTTAGAGATGATTCAATTATTATAATTTCTGGCCTTTGTACCTTTACTTACTTTACCCATGGAGAGTATAGTACCTTACACGATCGGTGAACATGTGAAATACAGGACATGTTTGATTCAGTTCTAGACTTCCTCTCTAGAAGTCAGCCTTCACAAGAAGCACATATTCCTTTTTGTTCCTCCCAGGGAAATTTACAACACATATGGCCAGCTTCTTCTGGCCACTATAACCTGAGATTATACGGTGATTTCGTCATAATGCTGGCACTCCATTAGCAGGGCCTTTTAGCTTTCACATCAAATTATGTCCTCTATCAATGTAGAGACAAGAGTTCTAATTAACAGAGATATTTGAAAAAAAAATCAGGAGGATTTTTAGATCTCTAAGGTGAAAATGACCTCAGTAATCTGGAATTATTTCAGAGGAAGAGATCAAACTGAAAAGAGTTAAGCTAGGAGATGAAAATATGGGGAAAAATCAGACTTGTTAGTAAGAGACAGAAACATCAGGGACAGGATGCCAAGTGGGGGACCATGCCAAGACATGTTTCAGTTCTTGTTTTTTTAAGTTTATTTTTATTTATTTTGATAGGAGAGAGAGAGTAAGTGGGGGAGGGGCAGAGAGAGAAAGGGAGACAGAATTGCAAGTAGGTTCCATGCTCTCAGCACGATGCCCAATGCAGGGGAATCTCATGAACTGTGAGCTCATGACCTGAGCTGATGTCAAGAGTCAGATACTCAACCGAGCCACCCAGGTGCTCCTGTTTCAGGTCTTTTAAATCTTGCTTTGATTACTGACCAAGAGAAAACTACAAATAGGTCAGCTTTAGGTCTTGTATTAGAAGAAAAATACTAGACTCCCAAATTCAAATTTGAGCCTATATTAACACTTTAAATGTTTACAGTTTTGAAAATTGTGCTACAGAAACACTTCTGCCCAAATAATCATAATGCAAACTATATATATAAAAACTATACAAAGTGTCATCTTAACAATACCTACAATAATGAAAAATCAGAAACCATCATTTTAAGGAAATGTGCTAATAAGTACATTTATGTACTTATAGTACATTATGTACTATAAGTTATAATATGTCCATATTATGATATCCAAGTTCCATTTATAAATGAGTTAATATGTATCAAAAATGTTCAAATAATATTAAGTTAAATAAATTGTAAAAGAGCACAGTCTGAGATACATAGATGAAGTTATTGACAGATGGTAGATAAATAGATAAATGGTCGATAGATAATTCATGTTAAAGAAGGAATGAAATATGCATACCAGTCCCTTATGAGTGAATATATTCAGGCAGAGCGGTGAGATTGAGAGTTGCAGGAGGTAAAATGGAGACTTTTAAACTTTATTTCTATCCTTTTTATTTTTTAATATTTTGCACAAACATTTTGCCTGTCAATAAAGATATAATTAAATGCATTTGAGGGGCACCTGGGTGGCTTAGTCGGTTGAGCTCAGGTCATGATCCCAGGTTGGGCAATATTTTATTGTAAGAATATATATATATATATATATATATATATATATACATATACATATATATATATGGCCTATTCTTGGATGTAGAGAAGTAGGATTAGATAAAAAATAATTTCTTAAATTCTGATTACAGATTCTGTTTTTCATATAATCATAAAAAATCTAATGTGTTTTTACAAAGTTCTTAAAATTAAATATGTTCTTTTGTGAGTTCTAGATTAATATTAAGAAGAAAATCCTGCAAATATTTTAACAAATATTTGACAAAATGAATTCTTAACTTTTCTTTATAAAATTGGTTAGATCTTCTGTCTTTAGTTAAGGCAAACTTGCTTTAAATTGCTTAAGTGGCTGGCATGGAATTCCTCTTCTTTATAATCTACCCTGAATAAGAATATTGACTATAAGAACTGTGGGTGTTGTGAGCACATGGAGTGGCACATTCCCCTCCTTTATGGAAGTGTGATGTCCACACACAAGGTAACCCCCTTTCCCTCCCATTCCCAATGCCAAAATAAAGGGTTTTCCCTGGCCATCCTTAGCAGATCTCTTCATCTCTTTGCAGATTATTAAAAACAAGTGTACCAAACCTTCTCCATATTTTAGTGATGCTTCTATTTCAACACAGTGAGTTTTCTTCAATGAAATGGATAAGTTAAAAAAAATTAATGGATATCAAATATACTATTTTCTAAGGACTTATAAGAAATTAATAGTAATGTAGTATGAAAATTCTATGACTATATAATAGTATTGTTCTATAGTAATTCTGCCTTCTTCCACAAATTTGAGCACGAGAGTAAATATTTCCTTTATTCGTATAAATAAATATTAAGTACATGGCTGTGTATTGCAGGAGTGAAGGAAAGAAGGAAGGGGATAAAAGTATTGTAATACTATTTTCTAGTTGTCTCCTGAGGGAGGGCCCTCTAGCAGATCCTTTTGGCCCATCCCTTTGGCACATCATACCGATTCAAAATGTAAACAAAGTAAAGCACCTGAAATCTGAAGGCCCTGTTGGTGAAATCCCAGGCCATCTGGACCGCATTACTGCCCCAGTCTCAGATTCTCAATTTTGCAAGTGCACCTGTTGAAAACTGCAATCTTATCAAACAAAAATGTAGTACAGTGAGATTACATGAATGCAAAAAGAATACCAAGATTTGCTGTATTCATTCATGAATGTGAAATAGTACAGCCACTTTGGAAGATAGTTTTAGCTGTTTCCCACAAAACTAAACACACTCTTCCCATACAACCCAGAAATAATGCTCCTTTGTATTTACCCAAAAGAGGTAAAAACATGTTGACACAAAAACCTGCACATGGATGTTTCTGGAAGCTTGATTCATAATTACCAAAACTTGGAAACAACCAAAATGTATTTCAGTAGGTAAACAGGTATATAAATTGTGGTACCCTAATGGCTTTTTTTTTCTTTTTTCTTTGTTGTTTTTTTTTTTTGTAAAAGCAAAAATCTGTTCATATTTCTCTTCAGTTAGAAAAAACAGATACTAATATAGGTCTTTCATAAAAGCAAAGTGGTATAACATGAACATTTGGTAAGTGGGGGCTACTCTTTGATTACACTGTTTTGGTTTATGAAGGATTTCATAGAAATGCACCATTTTCAGAAAGCATGAGAAACCTGTATTCAAAGCTAAAAAGGAAAGAGCTATTAAGCCATGTAAAGTCACAGAGGAAACTTAAATGCTTATTATTAAATAAAAAAAAGCCAATATAAAAATCTAAAAAGGCTGCATCCTGCATGATTTGTATGACATTCTGGAAAAGGCAAAACTATGAAGACAGTATAAAGATGAGTGATTGCCAGAAGTTGGGGCAGTTGGTAGAAGGATGAATAGGCAGAGCACAGAGAATTTTCAAGGCCATGAAGATATATATGATACCACAGTGATGGATACATGTCTTTATACATTTATCCAAACCCATGGAGTGTACAACACCAAGAGTGACATATAATGTAAACTATGGACTTTGGGTAATTATGATGAGTCAATGTAGATTAAACAATTATAACAATTTAAACAAAACAGATGAACAATTGTAATAAATTGTAACAATGTACCACTCTGATGGAGATATTAATAATGGGAGGTGTTATGCACCTATGTGCCTTCCCTTCAGTTTTGCTGTTCACCTGTAAATGCTCTAAAAAAGTCTAAATTTATATACATATATATAAATATATAAATACATAAATAAATAAACATATATATATATATGCACTCTGTTACAAAGAGCAAGAATAATAAACCCATACTCTCAAATCTTGTCTCCCTACACTCACAATGATCTATTCCCACTTTTACTTGTGCTATTAGTTCTCTGTCCAAAGATGACCTATTCTGACATTTTTCCTGTGTTAGAGTCACTGAGGCTAGAGAATCTGTAATTCAGCTGAGACATAAGAGACTACTTAAGTCCCCATCACTTGAAGATCACCTAACTCAAGTCTATTGTTTTTGAACTAAGTTATCAACTTTATTGTTTTATAGGCTGAAATAGGAAGCTCTTTAAGAATGCTCCACCCTTAAGAATAAAAACTGCCCAGCAAGAGCTCAAGGAACCTATTTTATTACTTCCTGAAGAATTATTTATGGAGAACAAGAAAATTACTTAGCAAGAAATATGATGAGGTCCTTGGATAATTTTCTAAACTTGTGTAATTTCTCCATTCACCCAAGCAGGCACTCATTATACAAATGTCTATTAAGAATCTACTACAAACCAATCATGAAGATGCAAACAAAGGTGACTTCAACCTAGGTCATGCCACCAGGGCGCTCTCAGTTAGTGTGAGGAAGTTGAGGCAACTATATTTACATAATTACCTATAACCACATTCTTTAAAAATTGCACTACAAGGAAGAATTAAATATATGGTGTAATAAGGTATAGGAATCATGCTGTGCTATTAATAAGAAAACTCTTCTGATTCCTTGAGCTACAAGAGTATGTAAGTTAACTGGCCACTGGAATTTGGAATGGTCCTGGGATTCTCCATCTAACTAAGGTCATTCCACATTTGAATTTCCTAAGGCAGCACTAAAGAAGGCTAGTATAAGCTCTATTATTTAGTACATCATAACTAAATTAGTTGTAATAATAATTATAACACAATTTTAATAAGGGTAATGACAGCTAATATTTGTAAATCTCTACAGAACTTACAGGCATTATACTAAGAATTTTACATTTCTTATTTACTTCTCACAAAAGCCCTTTGTTATTAATATTAGCTTAGGGAGGTTAAATCACTGCCAGAAATGACAGAAGCACAAAAGGTGTGGCAAGAATGTACCCCTGGCGGTCAGCTTTCAGAGTCCCCATTTTTCTCCAAGGCCAGTCCTCTCCAGTATTGTACTCTAGCATGTGACCCTCACATTCAAGCTGGGTACCTTCCTCCACATTCCAGCCATGTCCCCCACCCCTCCCTCCCTTTATCCCATCCCAGGCAGTCTGTGGTACTAGTAAGAGAAAATGGATATACTTGAGTGCAGTTTCCTTGATGTCTCGCCTAGGGCATGTCATTTCATCTTTCTTTGAATGATGGAGATAAGTAATCTTTACTTTGTATGTTGTTGTGAGGCTTATGTGAGGCAGTATTACGTGGAATGGTAAGCAAAAGGGCCATGTTAGCTCTGTTTCCTGAATGTACTTGGACTTCTCCAGTTTTAGGTGTTTTCGTTAAAAAAACACAAAACATCAGTCAGGTATAATTAACATACAGTGTTATATTAGTTTCAAGTGTACAATATAGTGACTTAACAATTCTATACATTCCTCAGTGCTCATCAAGAGAAGTGTACTCCTAATCACCTTTATCTATTTCCCCATCTCCCCACCCACCTCCCCTCCAGCAACCACCAGTTTGTTCTCTGTATTTAAGAGACTGTTTTTTTGTTTGCCTCTTTTTTTTCTTTGTTTGTTCCCATGGTTTGTTTCTTAAATTCCACCTATGGGTGAAATTATATGGTATTTGTCTTTCTCTGACTGACTTATTTCACTTAGCACTATACCCTCTAGATCCATCCATGTTATTGCAAATGGCAAAGTTCCATTCTTTTTTGTGGCTGAGTAGTATTCCACAGTATGTATACATATACTATGTATATATGTACCATATATGTGCTATATATACCACATCTTTATCCATTCATCTATCGATAGACATTTGGGCTGCTTCCATATTTTGAATACACTTGGACTTCTGCGGTTTTATGTTTTTTTCTTACTCTCTATTTTTTGCCTGAAAGATCTTTTAAATTATATCATTTCTCAAAATATTCCCTATGTGGAAAACATTTTAAGCTATCAATATTCTAACCATCCTTCAAATTACAACTTATGTTTTACTCCCTCTGTGACTCATGACCCATCTCTGCCCTGCCACCGAGGAATAAAGCTCCCTCCTGAGTCCACTGATACCTATTCTTAGCACTTAGGGTAGTATGCCTTGTGTGAAATGTATGAGTTCATATACATAGCCTTTGTCATTCGTTCCCCTTGATCTTTCCACCAGAGCTTTACATGGCAAGTTTAGGATAGATGCTCCGTAGAGGTTTATTGAAGTGAATTGTTTAGTCTTAAACCACTGGAAACTTGATATTCGAGGAAGATACATACAAATTAGGATGTTCTTATCCCCTACAGAGACTGTAGCTGACAGAATCAATTGTGAGAAGACAGCTCTTTGCTCTTTTGTGTCTCTTACTTTGTGGACTTTAATAGTACAGAGAAACATTGTCTACATAACATTATCCGTCTTTATTGTTGCCTATAGTCTGTGCAGCGAGAAAAGGGCAAGTCAACAATAAGACCGTTTCCACAAAATGAGGCCTAACCTTGTCATAACCTAGTCATTCAATCATTATTCTGAGTATCCATTTCTGAGTATTCAAGAGTCACCCTGCCTTTCACAAAATCTGCTCATACAGCCTGTTGTTTTCATAAATATTATTTTTGTTTGCAATATTTGCTAAACATGGCTACTAAATGTTTGCCTTGAAATATATGTGTGTGTGTGCCTAGAGGATGTTAATGTGATCATTTCTGAGTGTTTGTATATAAGACCCACAATATTTTGTAGGGCTTTAAGTCCACTTAATATTGTAAAGATTATGTGACTAGAAATCATTTAGCAACCTGCTTAAAAATCTGTAGAGAAAACAGTTCAACATCTAAGAGAGAGACACAATTAAGTAGTCTTTGAGACAGGTTGACAAATAGGCCCTTTCACACTCTGATCTTTATGTTTTCAGCCTCATTTCTCAGTATTTCCTCATATGACCCCCATACTCCAAGTAAACTTCAATCTTGACCACCAGCTCTCCTGCCTCCAATTCTTTGATCATACTGCCTTGAGTAACTGCACTTGTCAAAAATTTTAAATCTTATGGCTAAGTTCAACGACTGCTTTCTGAATCCCTCAAAAGTAATTATAATTTTGGTCCTCTCCTGGTAGCACTTTAAATCTCACTTACTATGGTTCTAATAATAATAATAATAAACTGCTAAGCTCTTAAACCAATTTGCATTTAATACTTGAATTAACCTATCCTAAAAATAATGTGCTGATAATTCTGCATATTTACAGTGAGAAAACTGAGAATTAGAAAGGTAAAATAACTTGCATAGTGGCTCCCAAGTTGTAATTGGCAGAGGTGGGATCCAATTCCATCTCTAGAAACCAAATGTTCACACTATGTTCTACTGACAGTAAGTATTACTGTTACCCCTGCTACTTGATTCTGTCTGTGTTGCCCTGCAGCAGAAGCTGTTTTATTTACTCTTATGTTTAAAAAATTTGTATTATTAATTTATATATAAATAGTATGTTTTCTCTGTACTAAATTGTAACTCTATTCCAATTTTCTCTTGCCTCTAAAGTGTGCAAGAGGAAGTATGGACAAACCAAAAGAAATGTTCATTAATTAAACCATTAGATCATAGACAGAACATACAGTTTCCTACAATTGTTAAAAAGAAGGCTAGTTATTGTTATCCATTTCTTATATTAAATTAATATATTATATATTAATATATTATTAATACATATGAATATTATACATATTAATACATATTATATTATTAATACATATTAATATATATTAATATATTATATTAAATACCTTTCTAATATTAGCATGATTAAAAATTTTATTTTTTAAAAATGTTAAAAAGCACAAAATAGCCTAAGAAACAGCTTCAGAACATGGCATCTAAACCTTGTTGAAATAGACTCCTCAAATAGGAAAATATGTATATTTACTATATTCTACAAATATTTAAATAACATGATAATCTGTAGGATATTTTGATTTGAATAATTATGGAAAAGAAACATTTTTAAATTGGGATAATAGAATTATATTAATAGAAGCATACTACCATAGGCTAAGATGTTGATTTCTTTTACTCCTACACATTGGAATAATAATTTGGAAAATGTTTTATCTAGAGACATAAGCAATAAATATAAGAAAAGAGAAATTAAAAATAAGCCAATGTAAACAGAAAGAAACCAATATCCTAACTTACAAAGCATCATCTGAATATTCTCATGTTTTATGCAAAAAATAAAAACATGGCAAACTAGAAGTTTTTTTTTTTTTTACCACAAAGGAAGTAATTTACCATTGTTTCAAAAAAAGGTAAAGAATTTACTAAAACTAAATATTAAATTAAAATACACTTAATATGTTAGATAACTGATTTTGGGGAGAAAAAATTCTCAACTGTGAATTTACAAAA
The DNA here is from genome assembly GCF_016509475.1 of Prionailurus bengalensis. Taxonomy (NCBI): domain Eukaryota; kingdom Metazoa; phylum Chordata; class Mammalia; order Carnivora; family Felidae; genus Prionailurus; species Prionailurus bengalensis. The sequence goes on along the minus strand of NC_057350.1, from coordinate 76,889,546 downwards.
AAAAATTTGATTTATATAAAAATGTTTAATGTTTTCTTATAAGGCTGAAAGATATAGTCAACATACCTCAGTGAGGCTTCCAGAAGAAATATGAGTTGAAGGGAAGAAATCAACATTATGCCAAATAGGTAAACATCCAGGGTTTTCTCATATAATTTGAATCAAATTAAAACTTAGAATGTATAGGAGCACCTAGGTAGCTCAGTTGGTTAAGTATCCAACTTTTGATTTCAGTTCGGGTCATGATCTCACTTTTTGTGAGTTTGAGCCCTGCTTTGGGCTCTGTACTGACAGCACAGAGTCTGCTATGGATTTTCTGTCTCCCCCCCCCACCCCCTCATGATGATGTTCTCTCTCTCTCTCTCTCTTTCTCCCTCCCTGTCTCTCTCAAAAATAAATAAACATTAAAAAAACCTTAGAATGTGTAGAAAAGAGAAGATCTCTTGAATAATTTTCTCTAAATATCATTGTTCTCATTTCAACTTTTACTAGAGATTTCCCATCTTATGTGTAACCAATCCTTGTATCATACTCCAAACATCATCTTGTATTTCAACCATACAAAAATACCTGAAATTCCCTAACCACGTGTTATTTCATGCTTTTATTCTCTTTCACGTGCTTAATTTTTATGGAAGCAATGCCCATTCTCCACTTTTATCCTGTGGAATATTAATCACTGTTTCTTTGAAAAAGTCTCTGATCCATAGATAAAAATCAGTTTGTTTCTACACCATGTTTCTAAATCTTAATGATAATCATTAAAGTAATTGCTTCCATGTAGGTTTCCCTGAAATGATTTGTAAACTCAAGGGCATGCAATGTATTTTGTTTACTTTAAAAAATTACTTTACATAAAGAAGATATTCATAAATTCATGTTGAATAAATGAATCAGTTTCAGTTCATCAATAAGTGAACAATGCATTATTTAAAGACTGGACATATGTTAATCTATGAAGTAAATGGTAGGTGAAACCAAATAGTTCAGAAAAAATAGGTGTAGTGTAGACATTTAATAATAAAACTGAAAAGACTAACTCATTTCCTTAATATTCCATTCAACATATGTCTACTAAATTCCTACCATGTGTCATACACTTTATTCTGCAGGAATTCCTCAGGCCACATCAGAGCATTATATGGGAATAATCTATCAGATATAGGGAAAATGGTCAATACATCTGACTGCTCACTTAGTCTAATTATCAATGTGATAAAGAAATATATATATATACACACATTTTTTTTTTACTATTTCTAAACAACTGAAAATAATTCAAGTATCAGCACTATTCTCTGAAGTTTGTTAAAGGATGATCTCTGTAGAATCTCCATACGCTTCCCAAGAGGAAAACACGATTGAGAAATACAAGGGGTTTTATGAAATGCCTTTTAGAAGCAAGGAGAAACTCCTGTCTGTCCAAGTTTTTGCCTGTGAACACTGCAATGAAAGGAAAACAAAGGGCATGAAGTGAGAGCATGGGTGGAAAGAAGGGTTTCATCATGTTTCTTGAAGACGCCTGGTTCATGTTCAGTTATTCCCTTTGCAAACCTTTACCTTTAGAAGCATTTTTCCTTTAAGTCAATCACTGAAGTAACTATTTTATCAATAGATTGTTATCTTCCTTCCAAGGGTCTGCATGTATATAAGCTGGGACAAAGCTCTAGTACACAGACAGATTACTAGGTTTTACCTATCATCTTCTCTACAAGGTATCCTGATCATTAGAGATTGTTGTTTAGCTGCTTTGTGTGTGTCAAAGCACCTTTTAGAGATGAGTGATATTCACACAGAAGATGCTCCATGAATGTTTTAATATATGGAGAGCTTGTGGGAGAAAACTCAGAAATGTATTATTTCCTGGATTGTTCTGCAGGTCAGATTTTTCTGAAGGTCATATCTAAAAAGATACTATTTAGAGGATCCCTGAAATAAAATGGTTGGATCTGACATTTTAAGATTGAAATTTTAAGTATAATTTTAGAAACAGATGTTAATAATGAATTATGTTAATATCCTTTTTTAAACAAGCATTGCAAGTAATTGGTTAAAACTTTCAAAGCACTTTTAAAATTTCTCATTGTTTTTAAATTATTTGAAGTATAAATATGATAGTCAACAATAAATTGCTAACAATTCATATGAGATGTCAACATAGTGTTAGAATTAAAGCGAACCTAAAATTTGTGTATGTGTGCATATTGTTACAACTATTTGTAAAAGTATTTCAGATAAGTGTTTATGTGTATATAATAACATAAATAAATAAGGCTTCCATGTGGAGAAGCCAGAAAAAAAAAATAATACCCATATTAGTGAAGCCAGTTAGTATAGATACATTTTCTTTAATTTATGTTTTTATGGAACTCTAGAATGTTATGGTGGAAGGGACTTTTGGCTCTCTTTCTAGGCATTCAGTAGTCAAAAGAGATAATGTGGGACCCCAAAATGGCAAAGCCTCAGTTGTCAGGTCCGGCTCGAACAGAAGCAATGCTTTGTGTATTATACAGTAAAACCTTGGTTTGCGAAGCGAATTCTTTCCGGAAACATGCTTGCAATCCAAAGCATCTGTATATCAAAGCAAACTTCAAGAACTATTGGCTCAGTTGTGATCATACGATGTTCGGCGTGACATACTACTCATAGTGCAAGACATCGCTTGTTTATCAAGTTAAAATGTATTAGGAACGTTTGCTTGTCTTGCAGAACAGAGGCAGAACAAGTTACTTGCAATCTAAGGTTTTACTGTCTAAATCTTGCCAGGACCCTCCCAAATAATTCAAATAATTCCCAAATAATTCAGTATCCTTTTCAATTTTTTCTTCATATAATTTACTTCATTTATTCCCCAAAACAGATTTTAAAAATATAGTTACCAACACATAGGAAATGGCAGTATTTTGTTTCATTAATTTCATAAGTATTCAAAGCATACCCTAAGCCATCTAATTTATATAATTTAAAGGTATGTTAATTTATGAGTGTGTTCTAATCACCAGATGTTTATGAATGTAATTAAGGGTAATGAATAGCTCCATTAGTCTTAATCTTATTGTGAAAGTGTCTTAAAAAGAGTCACCATTCATTTGTCATTTGTGCATGGGATCTGAAAACACTTGATAGACTAAACTTCCCTCTTTTCCACACCTAGCTCTAACTTTCCTATCCTATCAAATGTCAGAAGAGATTGTGAAAGCAAATGTTTTGTCTGTTACCTTGAAGTCAAGCTGTTAACAGTTCTGTGTGTCTCTTCCCTCAGCTGTGTGCTATCCTGAGGCAGTCTGAGAAACAGAAGCAACAAATAAACAGGGAGGAGAGTTATGTACCATCATTAGAATTTTCACATATGCTTCAGTCCTACAGTGACAATGCTCCGTAAAGCAAGACGGTTCCAAAAGTAGCAGCAGGCTGCAGAACACGCATTTGTTTCCCCAAAATATATTGACTAAAATTTTATAAGCACTTGTTAGATATTTGGGGGAAGACTTTCGAGTCAATAATGAATGCCTATAAGTGAGGATCAAATCTGGAGCTTGAAGATCCACATGCAATGTTTTACTACAAATAAAAATTCTGGTTGCTGGAATGAATAAGCTGTATTTATTTATACCTTGGCCATGAACATTTGAAAGCTGCAGATTCAGCAGTGACATATGGTGCATCAAAAAAGCCTAAAAAACTATTTTTTTTAACAGAGATGTTCCTTGGCTTTTTCTCACTGTTCATGTTACTACAGGCTGCTGTGATAAGACTATTTTTATAGAATCTCAAAATAAAAATCTGATAAAATACTACATTGTTTAGGAGTTCCTAGAATACTCTAATCTGTCTACAACTTCTAGAAATGTGATTCAAATGAAAATGTACATGGTTTAATCTATACCTGCATCCTTCAATATTAAATAGTTTTACATTTCATGCTTCTTTGCTAGAGTTTGAAACTTCATTCACTGCCCTAGTTACTCTCTGTAAATACATTTTAGGAACAGTAATTTTGAGGTAGCTATTCCTCTGAGATCTCAGATTATCAGAGGGTCAAATTTGGACTGCTATTACTACTATTAATCTTCCTCTCTTGGTGACAGCATTCCTTCTGGCAGGCTCTGAGTCTTACAGACGCATTGTAGTTCAATCACCCAAAGGGAGTTTCAACTTTAAAAATAAAACTTTTTAGTTCAATGGAAGAATGTGCTGTAATTTAGGGTGAAGAAGTGCAAGCCATTTCCTCTAAGGTCATTTCAAATGGAAATCAATGTGGAAGTGTAAAGTCTTTTTTTTTTTCAGCTCAAAGAAACGTCTTTATTTTTATAGCTATAGTATCACAACATAACAATTTCAATTTTTATCCATATGATAAATTTTAGTATAATTATGAATAGCAGCAAGTCAGTCTGAACTTACAGAAAACATACCACACTGGATAAGGACAGTACTCTGCCATAAAGTAGTAATTACTTGTCTCCTTGTGGTTTTTTTGCTGTTTAGTTGCTCATTTTATTTTACAATGATTTTCATACAATCGTGTCATATTAAACTAGGAAGGAACGTTGAGAGCATCATGCTGCCAATGAGGAGAGGAAACATAGATACTTGGAGGGATTTAGCCAAGGGCAGACAGAGAAGTGGGGCAGAGCTCAATTTTCTTCTGAGTGTTGCTGTTTTCTATCATTAAAGGGAATAACATTTATGCCCATGAAAAAAATAACTCCTGGACTTTAAATAAAAATAAAACTCTATTATTATGCAATAAAACTTCTATTATTAACAAAGGTACCCAAACATCCTCAAGCCATTTGATCTAATCAATATTAGGCAATTTCCATAAATTTTATACCTAATCATACATCCCTAGTAGTTTTTAAACATCTCAGCATTCTATGCTCTATGTCATTCTTGAATTTCAAAAAATAGTGCTTTTTGGGGTTTTAGCATCTTGAGCAAATCAATCAATGTTTTTCTTTAGCTTTCTTTCATTAGTGGAAGAGAGAAGAGACTTAGTGGTGGAACACAATGTTAAGAATTATGACATGTTTCAATCCTTGTTCAACCATTTCTAACAGTTTCCAAATAAGACACAGCACACTATAAGAAATAACCTGGGAGTAATTTTATCATCACTATCACTATTATTAGTATTCATTATTTTAATTCTTAATCAGTAAATATGTAGAACCCTCATGGTCCCTTGTTGACATTATTTTTAAAAAGGGAATAATGATTCTACTTTTTTTAATTTAAATAATTCTACATTATTTTTAAAAAGGGAATAAAGAAATTACTTTTCTTACCAAACTTTTGAAGATTAAAGTAGTTAGTGAATGAAAAAAAAAATTCCTGGAAATTGTAAATACATCTATGTTCCTAAAGCCAATATTTGGAAATTTTAATTAAGAATTCCACATAATTTCTCATTTTTTTCCTGCTATTTTCTTTTTAAGAGACTTTATTTTGATTCCTATTTCATATATCAGGCATAATACCAGTGAGTTAGAGAACACAAAGTTGAATATAACATGGTTACTCTTCTCAAAAAGACATAATCTGTATTTATAAATGAGAGACATTTAAACAAAGAAGGGCGAAATGTTAAATAAATGATTATACCAACAGAATACTACAAAAATAAAGTATTATAATCATTTGAGTAAAACACTGTGACTGTAGTGTGGGCTACATAGAGAAGGTTCTATAGATGGAGCACTCCCGTAATATTCGTAACAGTTAATATTTACTCAACACTTTCTTTATGCCAGAAATAATGCTAAGCATTATTCTGAAAACAATTCCCTGGAAACAATAATGATCCCATTTTGCAAAAGGGAAGACTAAAGGCTATATAATCAGGCTCACACAGCTTATCCCAAAACATACAATAGGTATACGGCAGAGGCAAGGTTGAAATGGGCAGGGCCTTATTCAAAAACCTGCACATACAACTATGTTTAGTGAAAAAGACTGATTCAAGCTAGTTTGTGGAATATGTTCATTGAATCTTATGATAGGAAATTTGAAACATATGCTGTAGTCAAAGGAATACAATATCATGTACTTGTTAAGGGATCAAGTTAGGTTCACATTTTGAAGAGCTAAGATTGCCTCATGAAATACTATCTATTCCAATTCAGAATTTAAAAGCAGGAAATAATCTAGAAGATGCACATTCAATTAAATACTTTCTCATAACAAATACAGATTCATTTTGTAATATGATTTCCTACTATGTTTTTCCACAAAGTAAGGTGACATCACCAGTATTTCGTTTTGCAGAATTTTAATCAAAGTAATTAACTCAGATAATCTTAAAAATCAAATATTACAAAAGGGCTCATAGAAAAATAATAATTCACTGTTCTATCACGTATTTCCTCCAGTCTTGCTCCTCAGAGGCAACCAATAAGCTTAAATGATGGTTTGCTTCTATTACTTCCTGATTTGTGAATTTAGGCGTTGTCTCTTAATTGCGCGCTAAGAGGTAAGGATTTACCTTAGTGCATTACCACCCCACCTCTTTAAATCCAGTAGTTATATCACTATTCTAAGTTTTTGTCACTTCAGCATTTAGATAACATGCCTAATGCTGGATTTTCTCACTTCATCATCTATAAGCCCCCTACTTGTCTCCCCATCCATAGTCCTCCAAATGGCTCTCCATTTAGTTAGCAATTCCAGTAGCACTTCCAAGGCCTGTCTGGTACACATTTACTTTTACTTTTTTTGAGTGATTAACATTTACATTCGACTTTGAAACCATAGCTAACTTTAAATATTTAACTGTATGTTGATTCCTAAAATTGGCAACCAAATTACATCATTTAAATTTTATGGTAATATAAATACTCTTCGCTAAAAATCAAGATTTGTACCCAGATTTTTTTTCCTTTCTTTGGATCCAAACTCACAATTCCTATTCTTTTCAGTTCTTTCCACCAAATTTCAGAAGATGTTCCTGATTTGTACCGTGATAGTTCCCTTCAACTCATTTGTAAGTTTCCTCAGGCCAGCTCTAGGATGTTCTAAATAATTATGAAGAAAGAAAAATAGCTTACTCTTCAAAGACTTTCAGTAAGCCACCTGCATTCATTACTATGTTACCGCCTTTATCTGGTTCATTGGTTCTGAGTCCAGAGCCTAACTAACGTTCAATGGGCCTCCCTGAGAGACAGATCTCTCTCAGCTTTCAGTTCACCCTGGCATACATAGTCCATCTTTCACCTTTCTCTGCTACTTACCAATCAACAGTCTTCTACCTTAATTTTGTCTACTAAAATATATACTGAAATCTCATCTACTGGTTTTCCTACTATTATCATTTGTTTTCTTAATTTTTTAAATTTTAAAGCAAGAGAAATAGTATGTGCACCATATCAAGTCACCATAATTCAAAACTAGTGTTAATTTTTTATTCATTGAAGCATCTCTCCAGTTTCTGCTCTTTTCATCCACACCTTCCCCACTTTTTTGTTTATTCTATAGTTGAAATTTCCTGGGATGACTAATACATAGAATGTCAGGATTAATTCAAATAGTATTGCTATTAAAAAAAAGGAAAATAAGCTCATCATTTTCTAATTCTTTTCAGTAATAAACAGTACTCTCCACTATTCTTCTTTCTCTCATTTACCCACAACCTATGAGAAGAGCCACATGGGCCATAAAGGCTTACAATTTGTCCTCCTTTTAAATAAACTGTACTTTTTAGAAGAGTTTTAGGTCCATTGAAAACCTGAGCAAAAAGTACAGAGAATACTCATATACCCTCCACCCTGCATACCCTTCTCAACTACCAACATTCCTGGCATGGCAGTACATTTGTTACAATCAGTGAGCCTACACTGACATATCATAATCATCCAAAGTTCATAGTTGATATTACAGTTCCCTTTGATATTATACATTCTACTGTTTGGAAAAAAATGTATAATGACATGTATCCATCATTATGGTATCATACAAAGTATTTTCACTCCCCTAAAATTAATCTGTGCTATGCCTACTCAACTTTCCACCAGCCCCCAACTCTTAACCCCCACTGATGTTTTTTGCTATCTTTATTTTGCCTTTTCCAAAATGTCATATTGTCGGAATCATACTCTATGTGGTCTTTTTATATTATCTTCTTTTACTTAGGAATATGCTTTTGGGGCACCTTGGTGGCTCAGTCGGTTAAGCATCCCACTTTTGGTTTTGGCTCAGGTCATGATCTCACTGTTTGTAGGTCCAAGCCTCATGTTGGGTTGCAAAATTTCAACCAGGCTCTGGCAATGTAGAGCCTGCTTGGGATTCTCTCTCTCCTTCTCTCTCTGCCCCACCCCTGCTCTCTCTCCCTCTCTCAAAATAAATAAATAAACATTAAAAAAAAGAAATATGCATGTAAGGTTCTTCCATATCTTTTCATGACTTGATAGCTCATTTATTTTTAGTGCTGGATAATATTCCATTGTATAGATATGCCATAATTTTTTTTATAAAATTTTTTTTTAATTTTTTAACGTTTATTTATTTTTAAGACAGAGAAAGAGTATGAATGGGGGAGGGATAGAGAGAGGTAGACACAGAATCTGAAACAGGCTCCAGGCTCTGAGCTGTCAGAACAGAGCCCGACGCGGGGCTTCATCTCACGGACCGCGAGATCATGACCTGAGCCAAAGTCGGCCGCTTAACCGACTGAGCCACTCAGGCGCCCCTAGATATGCCATAATTTACTAATTCCCCTACTGAAAGACATTTTGATTGTTTCCAACTGTTGGCAATTATGAATAAAGCTGCCATCAACATCTGTGTAAAGTTTTGCAATTTTTGTGTTTTTTCTTTGACATAAATCAGTCAATATATGCATATCTATTTATGACGGAAAATGTATCCAGACTGAAAACACAAACCAATAATACTGAGATGTATTTTCTTGGAAAGCATAGGTTTGGAATGTTGTACATATACAAATATGGATGTTTTCTATCTCCACATATTCTCATGGCCTCTCTCAGACACAAAGTGAAATTTTGATAATTCCCCCAAGGAATATCTGGCACAAGAGTTCAAAGTGGTGGGTATAGACCTCATTGGCACCATTGGAAAATAGTCAAAATAGTTGTCTTCTTGTTAAAAAGGCCAGATTCATTCATTCAAGCTGGATAAAAATTTAGATTTTATATTTATATATTAGAATACTTGAATGGAAAATTCAAGGCTAGGTTACGTCTCTTTCAAGGTCTCCTTGAGTACACTCTGTTAGCTGTTCAGCCATTTGATCAATGCTTCAGCTACAAACAGGCTATTACATTTCACATTTTCATCTGTCATCCTTGGTCCATTTCCTCAGGGTTTGAGACCCTCACATACAATCACTTAACCAAGTAAGGCATTGCAATCCTCCAGGTGTGTGTCTGAAAAAAATGAGTTGCTTTTATTATGCTGCCACTGTATGTAGAATGTTTATAACTTTTTTATATTTGCTTCTATAGGATAGACTTAGAAGAGTATTGAGTCTAAAATCTCGCATGTGTCTTAAATTCCTTAAAGTAATAATATAGTATACTTCTCTCACCCGATGGGAATGATTGTGACTCTAATTGGGTATGCCAGGGCACCTCACATCCTCTACATCTTCTGCTATAATTTGGTCTTGGAAACACCTTTTAAGATCCTTAGAGCTTTAATATCCAAGACTCATCAGAATAGTCAACTTCTTTCCAATGAGAGGCACCTCAGTATTTTACCACTGTGAAGTTTTAGGATATAGCCAAATATTTCTCTTTACATTATCTAAAAATAACCATAAAATAAAATAATAATTGTCTCTATATCTCTTTCAAACATGGAATACCTAGATCCATAATCTTGTATCTAATCCTCCTTCTTTGTTGACCAATAATTACTGAGTGTTATTTAGAGCTCTATTCATCAACTCTAGATTCTTTGTATGACTAAGCTAAAAGAGCTGTTTTGATATTGTGAAATGAAAGGCGAAAAATAACCTCAAGCTTCCATTTCTTTTGATTACACTTAGCCTCTCTGAAAATATTATTGATTCAGGCTGGGAGACCTTGTGATTACAGAGGTTCCTTTCAGCTTAAGAATAATTTATGTTTCAATTGAGACAGTGAACTTCTGGACAAAATCAACCTTGCTTCTATGGATGGAATTCTCCTCCTCCTTAGTACTTTTGAGAAAGTCTTCTAAGTCTCTCACAGATGAGCATACACAATTTTATAATACCAATAGAGTGAAGTGTTGAAGTGTAAAGTCCCCCAAACAGGATATTTCTACCCAGGAAAAATTGAGGACCTAAACTAATTCGTACAGCTTAAAGACACATTTTATAGGCATAAACGGGATTTTTAAGGGTGAGTGTGTTGGATATCTTTTTGTTCTAGTCTTATCATCTTTCTATTGTACAAGAAAAGTTATTTCTCCTTTCATATTATTAGGTGTAAAACATACATGTTTGGGAGTGACTATCATCTGGAGAGACAATCTTTACCTTCAATGTTTGATATCATCTCGTCTTTCCCAGTTTTGAAATGCATTGCAAGTGATTTATAACTAATGATAAACTACATATATAACAAAATAATTTAATGTTTATTTTTTTAAGATAGAGAGAGAGACAGAGTGTGAGAAGAGGAGGGCCATAGAGAGAGGGAGACACAGAATCTGAAGCAGACTCCAGGCTCTGAGCTGTCATCACAGATGGCTCAAATCCACGAACCGTGAGATCATGACCTGAGCTGAGGTAGGACACTTAACCAACTGAACCACACAGGTGCCCCTAAAAAATAATTTCAAAGATTTGAATTATCCCAATAATAATTTCATTCTACTTGCATTCCAATCTGCTTTACTTGAGTGAAAGACAAAGAAGTGAAGTACAAATAACTTCACACAACCTCTAGAACTGGTTGGAATTGAGTACATCCTATAACCTATGCTCTAGCCAGTAGTGTGTGACTGTGATCCATGTTCTTTATTTGTACTTTATTTTCCTTCAAAGCCCAGTGTTTAATTCGTCAAGTTGTGATTGTACTCATGGGAATGCACTTCCCATCTGCATGCCAACTGTCATATTTTCTCTTTGCCTCTCTTCCATTCAAAATATCTCTTCCTTGTGCTTTCTCAGGAAACTCACTCTATTACCTCTTTACTCTCTCAAATGGGTTCTTCTCACAGGGACTAAAACATGATCAGGTCTTTTCTATTAAAAGAAAAAAATAAAGTATTTGCAAAACAATGAAAGAATCTTCCCTTGAATTCAATATCTTCTTTCTTCCTTCTCTTCCTTCTCTACCTCTTCAAAGTGATTTTTCAAAGACATTAGTTCATACTATGCTGGTCATTTACTCACCTCCCACTATTTACTGTTGAAAACACTCCAGCCTGGTTTCCATTTATGTTTCTGAAACAGCCCTGCCTCAGGTCACCAAGAAGCTCCAAGTCACCAGACAAAATGGACACAGTCCGGGCCATATATAATGTGAAACTTGGCAACATTTAGTACAATTTGCTATTCCCTCATTCTAGAAACTCTTTTTTCCCTTAGTTTCCATGACCCAAAATACTGTCTAGTTAGCCCTTTTGCCTGTTTGGTTATCTGCTCAACCTATCCATTAAGTATTTGGAATTCTTCAAGGCTTACTGATAGATTATATTTCCTTCTCATACTAAACATTTTACGTAGGAGATTTTACTTGGCTACCATATATTGCAGATGACTTTCAAATTGATATCTCCATCCTAGACCATTTTATGTACTTGTCATCTCCCTTTGGGTATCTCTAAAACCAAAATGATACTCTTGCCTGCATTCTATACCTACCTGGTCATACCCCATTCTCCCCTACCTTATTGGAAGATCCCACCATTTATCCAGTAATGCAAACTGTGTATCTTGACATCTCCTTTTCCTCAACATTACTCTCTATTTCCAGTTTATTAACTCCTGTCTTTTATAACTTGTAAGTCTCTTAAAATTGTCCTTCATTTTCTATCTACAAGGCTGCTGTTATAGTCTAAGAAAGCTATCCAAATCTCTACAAAAAAACTTTTGACTGGTTAATCTATTATCCACTCTGGTCCTCATCTATCAAATTCTTGCAACAGACAGTGTTAATTTTGAAATACAAATTTTATCATCTTACCCATATTCTTTTTTTTAAATTTTTTTTAAAGTTTATTTATTTTTGAGACAGAGAGAGACAGAGCATGAACAGGGGAGGGGCAGAGAGAGAGGGAGACACAGAATCGGAAACAGGCTCCAGGCTCTGAGCTGTCAGCACAGAGCCCGGCGCAGGGCTCGAATTCATGGAGCGTGAGATCATGACCTGAGCCTAAGTCAGACGCTTAACCGACCAAGCCACCCAGGCACCCCTCATCTTACCCATATTCTTAAAAAGAATTCAGTACTTTTCTTGTGTTCAGGATAAAGGGAAAATCTTAATGTCATCCAGAGTTCTGTGTGGTCTGATCCTTGACTATCTTTTCAGCCCCAGACTATATCTTTTTGCCCCTTCTACCAGCCACAGCACAAGCAGCACACATACATTTCTGTCCTTCAGGAATGACCATTAATAGAATCCTCTTTGTTTTCCCATGTAGACTATGCAGTCAACCCTCAATTTATTGTGATCATCAGTTCTGTGTTTTGCACAAATGGCAGAATTACTTTTTGTCTTCACCTGTTGAGATCAATCATCTGGTTGTTTACTTCTTTTAGATCTCTATACAGTATTCTACATATTCAGTTGGTCTTTTGCCATTGTACATTCATTTTTTAGATTTTATTTTTAAAATTGACATCCAAATTAGTTAGTATATAGTGCAACAATGATTTCATGAGTAGATTCCTTAATGCCCCTTACCCATTTAGACCATTCCCCCTCCCACAACCCCTCCAACAACCCTGTTTGTTCTCCATATTTAAGGGCCTTTTATGTTTTTGTCTCCTTCTCTGGGTTTATATTATTTTTTGCTTCCTTTCCCTTATGTTCATCTGTTGTGTGTCTTAAAGTCCTCATATGAGTGAAGTCATATATTTGTCTTTCTCTGACTAATTTTGCTTAGCATAATACCCTCTTGTTCCATCCACATAGTTGCAAAGGGACACATGCACCCCAGTGTTTATAGCAGCACTATCAACAATAGCCAAAGTATGGAAAGAGCCCAAATGTCCATCTATGGATGAATGGATAAAGAAGATGTGGTACATATACACAATGGAGTATTACTCAGCAATCAAAAAGAATGAAATCTTGCCATTGTACATTCATTTTTAAACTCATTCATTTTATATATGTCATTAAGCATAAATAAATCAGAAAATATTTGAGGTTATGACATCAGGGGGAGGAAGTCACATGCAGGGCCAGGATAAAAAACTGATCCTGCTAATGAGGTGGTGATGGAGAAGACCCATAATGTGTCACCAACTATTCTCATGTGTTCTGTGTATTGCATGGTGCAACCACTTATATTTCAGTCACAAACTATACAGAAAAGACTCTTATATTGCTTACTCTACTATATTTTCATCAGACTTCACCCTTGTAAATTAACATAATATCTTTAAATATTTTAAAAATGCCACTTTTGGGGAATGTGACTGAAGAAGCATTTGCTTCTTCCATACTAGTCCCAATGCCAACATCAGAGCCAGCTTAAGGCATGAATAAATAGAACATCTACTCTAAAGTATTCATTGTGTGTACCAAAATCACTTTAAGACCATTATAAAATCATTTATACTTAAGAAATTATATACATATATACAATATATACATATATATTTTAGAGAGAGAGAGCACAATGGGGGAGAGGGGCAGAGGGAAAGAAAAAGAAAATCTTAAGCAGGTTCCATACCTAACATGGAGCCCAATGAGGGGCTCAAGCCCATGATCATGAGATCATGACCTGAGCCAAAATGAAGAGTCAGATGCCCAACTGACTGAGCCACCCATGTGCCCCAAGAAATATATTTTTAAATGTTCTGCTTTTCTATTAATTTATTGACACCATGACATTCCAAGCCCTCATTATATCTCAATAGCATTTATCTCTGATTCCTTTTCCTGGCTTATAGCGTCTCTCTTTGTCAATATATTCTGCTCACTGATGCTGTCAGCATTACCTCACTCTTTCTAATAAAAAAAAATCTCTTTCGCTGTTCCTCCAGTGTACTAGGTCTTTTCACAAAATGGTATCTCTAAACACAGTGTTCCATCTGTATGAATACTCTTTCTCACCCCTTTCTTGTCATCAAACTTCTACCCAGTCTTAAAGATAAAGAAAAAATGTCAATGCACATGTGATGCCTTCCCTATAACCCCCAGGCAGAGTTAGTCATTCCTTTATGTATTTTCCCAGAGAATACTGCTAATTTTTAGGCAGAGCACTATTGTTTTGTTTTTAGGGCTTTTTCATTAGACTGTAAGCTCTTTAAGTAAAAAAAAAATGTACCTCATTCATCATCACACACAAAGCCCAATGTCTTACACACAGTAGGTATTCTCTATATATATACATTGACTAAATTCAAGACAACATATAATAAAATGATTTCAAATATGACATATTAAAAATCTTACCTAACCTTCTTACAGGAGGGAATGATCTTCTAAAACAAAAAATTAAATAACAACAAAACACTCAGATTAAAAATCCCAAATTATCCATCTGCAGAGAGCTAGGACCAGTGCTCATTATTTGTGAACTACTGACAAGGAAGGATTTCACACAGACATTCCCTGGGAAAATGTGGCTGCTTGGAGAGACACCTGCCAAAATACCTTGGCCAGTTTTCCCTTTTGGGAAAATTAAATGTAAAGTTCATCTGGCCATTTTCAGACACTCATTTCAGCCCTGAATAGCACAGCTAATGAGTACTTATTTTTCTGCCTGTTTTCTTCCTAGAAAATTCAGTTTCCTTTTTAAAGATGAACAATTTAATTTGAAAGTGTTAGATCTTTTCAACTATAGAAGAACAGGGAATCCAGCAACAAATACAACACAACTCACAGTGAGTTAGAACGGTACCCATTCTGAAATAAGTGTACTTAGTAAAAATGTAATATAAATGTATAAATGACATATTATAGATGTTGGTTTCATATTATGGATTCCCTTTATGGATGGGAAAAGGGGATTAAAAGTGGTTTGTTGGGGGAGCCTGGGTGGCTCAATCGGTTGAGCATCCAACTCTTGATATCAGCCCAGGTCATGATTTCACCATAATGAAATCAAACTCCATGTCAGGCTCTGTGCTGGGTGTGGAGCCTGCTTAGGATTTTCTTTCTCTCTCTCTCTCTTGCTTTCTCTCCACACCCCTCTCTGCCGACCCTCCTCATGAGCAGGCACATGTGCTCTCTCTCTCTCTCTCAAAAAATAAATAAAGAAATAAATAACCCCCAAAAAACAATAAAACTATTAGGTTCTTTAAACAAAAACAAAACAAAACAAAAAAATGGTTTGTTGAATACTTCCCTATTACTCAGGCTTAAAAACTAGCCTTTTCAATTTTATACTGCTTCTCCTTTAGATGCTTATTGTTATCCCTCAAAACATGGAATAAGATATTGCAATAACTAGAGTTAAATATAATTTCTAACTTATTTTTTAAATATAGAAACAGATAAATATAAATACCATCATTCTTATAAGCTAAAAGTTTTAATTTCATAAACTCATAAACTATTTAAGGGTTTTAATTTGTGGCTATTATAACTGTATAAAACACATTTTTTTTAAAAAAAGGAGGAAATGCAATTTGATAAGAACATTGTAGAAATGTCCCCCAAATTTTCCCAATAAAATGAATAGCCTTTGTTTACACTATACATACAAATTATCCTTAATTCTAAATATCCCCATCAACTTAAGCTCAATATTACATACAAAGGAACATTACTTCATTAATTATATTTCTGAGGGTCATTCCATTGAAAGCAATAAGTAGCTTTAACTTTTTGATTGAGGAGTATTTGAGGCATTATATAAACCTTGGTTTCAGCACAAAGGGTAGTACTCTTTCTGGGAAAAATCAGAATAACAATTCTGAACTTGGGAACAAATATGAAAACAGCCTGGATATGAGCTGCTTAGTCTTTAACTTTACTGCCTTTGGAGTTTATATTTTAAGTATAAAGTTAAATCCCATCTCCTCTTATCCTTCTTTGCTTATATGATAGGAAACTATTGATACAGTAATACTTTTATTCTCATCTTGAGAATATACATTTTTATTTTAGTTAGTAGTATGGACATGAGTGTCAGTTATTTATATAAAGAACCCAAAAGAGATGTATTTGCCAATGGACTGGTCCCTATTTGGAATGTTCCAGAGTTACACCATTTTTGAGCCTATTCTCTGTTAAAGACAAAGTAGACTAGGTCACAGGAAGATGTACTGTCTCTCTTCTATTCAAATTCACCTGATGCATTCTCAGTTGATTGAGGAGTATCTTTCTTTGATGGTTACTATCTTCTTATAAACCAAATGTTTCTCTTTGCTGCCAATTGCTATGAATATTCTCTTTTATTTATAATAGATTGTTAACATTAAATGTTTTTCTCAAAGTTATGTGTGGATAATTTTTATTTATTCAAGCTAGACTATGTCCTTTTACCATCAAGAACTACAACCTAGCTAAGCCATGCATGTGTTATAATGGCTTCTTCACTGATTTGCTTTCCTTCCAGTTTCTTCACTATATAATATGTCCCAGATTTTCTAAAATACTTACTTTGCACATGTTAATACCCTGCCATGAAAACTTTATGTGCTGCTTAGTATATATAAAATCAAGCCCCAAATTATAAGCTTTGTTTTGCAAGCTCCCCACAGTGTGATGGGCTCTTGTATATTCTATTCTTATCTAAATTTCTCCTAGACAGCAATAATAAATTTAAAATCTGGTCATTATTATTCATGCAGATATGTTTAACTCAAAAGTTTGGACTATAGATACCAATGCTCTTCACTTAGCATTTGCATATAAATAAAACCAACATCATGCCTCATAAAGATAATGCCTTATGGATTAGACACGATGTTCATTCTGAAGTAACTTAAGACTGGAATTTTAACCCAGGAGTTTAGACTTAACTATTCTTTGGAATCAATTGGATAACAAGCAAATGGTCAAGAATATGGCCTAGTTTTCATATTTTCACTATGTATTTTGAACAAGTGTAGTGCTATCATGTAGTGTCTTGCTTTTTGTTTCTTGTACAATGGCAGGGAGCACCATTCATATTTATTCAATGAATGTAGCCTCTTTTTGACTGGTGTGATGAATTGTCTACACAACTGTATGTGTCAATCTCTGTATTGTATTATTATTGTATGCAGTGTCCAACATATATCCATTAAGTTCATTCTGTTGATCATGCTGTTAACAATTTCGATATCCTTACTGAAATGTGTGTTTGTTGTATCAGTTTCTGAGAAAGTGTGTTAAAACTCTCCACCGTGGGGCACCTGGGTGGCTTAGTTGGTTAAGCATCTGACTCATGGTTTCAGCTCAGGTCATGCTCTCATGGTTCATGAGTTCGAGCCCCATGACAGGCACTGTGCTGACAGCGTGGAACCTGCTATGGATTCTTTGTCTCCCTCTCTCTCTGCCTCTTCACTGCTCTCTCTCTCTCTCTCTCTCAAAAATAAATCCATAAACATTAAAAAAAACTCCTTACTATGATTTGTCTATTTCCTCTTGTGATCTCATCAATTTTGGCTTATTTATTTTGAGGCTATGTTACTGAGAGCTTACAAATTTAAACTTGTTATAACTTCCCTGTTAAATAAGTGTTAATTGTTATGAAGTGATTATTTTCACATTTAAACAATACCTTTTTCCTTGAAATCCATTTCATTCAAACTTAAAATAGCCTATCAATTTTCTTTTAGTTATTATTTATATGGGAAGATTTCCTCCATGTTTTGCTTTCAGTCCTTCAGTGTCCATATATTATACATCATCTTTTTATAAATAGCAATTACAGATTGAATTTGTTTTCTGTCCAGTCTAACAATTTCTTTTTTTTTTTTTCAACTTTTTTTTATTTATTTTTGGGACAGAGAGAGACAGAGCATGAACGGGGGAGGGGCAGAGAGAGAGGGAGACACAGAATCGGAAACAGGCTCCAGGCTCCGAGCCATCAGCCCAGAGCCTGACGCGGGGCTCGAACTCATGGACCGCGAGATCGTGACCTGGCTGAAGTCGGACGCTTAACCGACTGCGCCACCCAGGCGCCCCACAATTTCTTAATTACACATAAAATGCTTTTATTTCTAAATATTTTAACAACAGATATTTGGGTTTATATCTAATATTTTACCCCGTTTCTTCTGTATACTGTCTTTCATTTCCTTTCTTGCCTTTTTATCTTTCTTATGTTTTCTGTATCTATCATTTTATCATTATTGTTTCATTTTTTCCTACACTGGTTTTCAACTTATGCATTTAGTAATCTTTCAATGATACCTAGAAATTATATAACATATACAATTAACTCACCAATGTATAAGATTAACTTTTCCCAACAATGTGGGAAATTAGGACATTTTTATTTTATTTACGCTCACTCCTGACCTACTGTTGTACATTTTCATCCTGTAATTTTTAATGCATAAAACAACATTGTTTCATGTAGTTAATGCACATTTAGTTTATCAACATATTTACCATTTGTGTGAGCTTTATTTCTTCTTATATTTCAGATTAAATGTCTAAGTGTGGATATTGTTTTATAATCATATATGGAATTGGCTAGAATTCTTGAATCTGTGGATTAGATTCTTTCATCAATTCATGATTATACTTACCCATTCTTTCTTAACACTCTTCCAATCTCTTATTTCTTCCTAAAACTCCAATAAAAATGTTTTAGAACTTGTCTGTCTTAACCTCTCACAGCTTTCATTTTAGTGCTATTTATCCAATTCACTAATTCTTTCTTTAACTGTGTCTAATCTCCTATTTAATTACTTCTATTGAATTTTATTTGGGATTCTTGAAGATTTTTTTTTATTTCTGGAAGTTCTATGGTTTGGTGATTTTTAAATAATTTTCTATAGTTTTCAGTACTTCTATATTTGTAAACTTAATAAACATCTGGGCCTAATTAAGTGATATAATTTTGAGTCTGTTTCTTCTGGGTTTATTGTATATTTTTCCTTGTTTGCTTAGTTATTTGTACTATGAGTTGCTTAATTTGCTTGAAATTATTTATAGGACTATTTGGAAACCTAGTAAACTTCAGAGATGAATTAAGTTTTCTTCTTCAAGTGGCCTAGAACCACTAGGAGTCCCTCCACAACCTTAAACAGAGTGAATTTTTTTTTCCACTTGACCATTCAGGTGATGTGAATTTGAGTTGCAGTTCATATTGATGGTTGACTTATATGTGCAACATCCCAGAGATAAATATGCTGATTCTGGTTTTTTTCCCCTCTTGCTCCATTGGTTACAAAGATAATCTTCCTTGCATTTTGTTATGACTGTGCTAGGGAAGGGTAATGGTTGACTGATATTATGGCTATTGGATTCTCAGCTTTCTTTAACAGTCTACTAGGGGCTTCCCCCATTGTGCATTAGCCTCCCAAAGTATTAAGTATACACTGTTCAGCAAAAGTCCTAATCAAAAGTTTATTGAGTACTCTGTCTACCTCTAGTTTTACATCTTCACTTACATTTATCCCTAACAATTCCTGTATTAAGTCAGAGCACCTTCCCATTTGAAAAGTCTAAAATTCTATAAGTAACCCTGACCCTCACTGTAAACCTCTGCCTTTCAGAAGTATGAAAACTTGGACTCCAAGAGTTAAAGAGGACTTCACATTTCTTTTAGTAGAATGATGCTGTTACAGTTTTACATTTATTTAATGTTGCAGGCATGCATGTTTCAGTTTTCCACAAATGTCAGAAAACACCTCTGGGTTTTCTCTTTCATATCTATTTCCATCAGTAGGGCACTTGGTGCCTAGCATGTATATATTTTGTTTTATTTAAATTTGAGATTCTGAGTTTCCTAAAGATGTATTTCCATTACTTGAGAAGGTGAAAACATCGGAATAAATTTCAAAAGGCCTGAATATGTCACAATTAACTTTTAAGAAGTTTGCTTTAATTAGCAAAAATGCAAAAGTAATTTGACATTTACTTTAATCAAAGTACCTATTTGAAGTTGGTTCTGTATTTTCTCTAACACTTGAGAAGAATTCATCCAAATATTTCTAAATATCCATATTTTGGATATAGTCTATGCTTGTATTTATGTGCCCCTCTTCAAATTCCACCCCACACACTGCAATATAACGCAAAACACACACACAGAAATACACACACATGAATGCAATCATCCTTTTTTTTGCTTAAAATTATCAAAAGAATTCTATATGGGTTAACTTATTATTTCAGATAAAATAAAAATTTCCTGAATGTGAAAATGTAAATGAGAGACAGCATAGGTAAGCAGACAGGAGTTTAGAGGCTTAAAATTCTAATGCCAGTTATTTGTGTCCCCTAAGATAAATGACTAATCTACCTCAATAAGCAGGGAATTGAAATACATGGAGTGCTTTAGGAATAATGAATAAAAATTAGATAGTAATTTATGTTTGCAAAATATATAAATGCTGAAATATACAAATCATCTGAAGATAATGCTTAATATACATTACATATGCCCTATTTTTTTTTGCCAATTTATGATTTTTGCCTCCTAGCCAAATAAGATGTGGTAAAAACTGCACTGATACATGGCCCACTTGAGAAGAGTTTTGCAATAGAGAACATCTGTGGAAATTACTAGTTTGAATTGTACTGACTTTCAGAAGTTGGGAGAAAAGTCTGACCTTAGAAGAACTTACCCTAATGAATGTCTAGAAGGATGCTCTATGGAGTTCAGTAAAGATAAATTAAATGGGACTAAATTCCATTTCAGTTCCTTTTCTCTTCAGTGGCAGTTCCTTTTCTCTCTAAATGTGAGAGTAAGATGTAATAATGTCCAGCTTCCCAGTGATTATACTAATCTAAATAATCAATATGTGCTTTTTCTCTATTTTATTTTGTATTTATTTATTTTTACTTTATTTATTTAAATTCAAGTTAGTTAACGTACGGTGTAGTGTTGGTTTCAGTAAAATCCAATGATTCATCACTTACACATAACACCTAGTGCTTATTCCAACAAGTGACCTCCCTAATGCCCATCACCCATTTAGCCCATTTCCCCACCTCCTCCCCTCCAGTAACCTTCAGTTTGTTCTCTATATTCAAGAGTCTCTTATGGTCTTCTTTTGCCTTGCTGTAGAGATTGTTAATCCACAATGAGTACTCATGATCCTTAATGCTTTATAGCAGTCAGAAGATGAATCATCTTGGCTTACAACTTGACAACTGAAAATTGCTTGTGAATTTAGTCTGTATTTTGTGTAAAAAGAAAAAAAAGTCAGTTAAGCCCACTTAAAATAAACTATGATTAGATTTAAATTAACATATGTGCTCTGTCTCTTTTTTAATTAAATGTTTTATTTTTGGGGTCCAAAAAGGCAATAATAATAAAACAAGTCTTAAAATCCTATAGCCACAACAGCTAGCTGGCCTTCAGATAATGGATTAATGATGACAATATGCATGAAGTAATATTCTGAAATGGACACTCAGAACTTAGAGTTTCTGTGTGTCTCTTAGCTTATTTTCTACCTTCTTTTTTTTTTGTTAAAAATTTTTTTTAATCCAGTGTAGTCCAATAGAAAGAATCTGGGTCAGTTAAATATCTGACTTCACTCCCCATTTTGAACCAATAAGTTGAATGTGACTGTACAAATCCTTCGAGAGATACATAGACAAATCCTATCCTTACAGAGCTTCAAGTGTATTAGAAAATGTGCATGTGCATAATGACTATCCACAGGTCTGAATGTAATGAAGACCACGAGAGATGCTCTGCCAGCATTTTGAGAGTTCAGAGATGATGGCTTGCTTTTTAGGGGTACCTTAACGGTGGCTTTAAACATTCAAGAAGGGAAGGTAGAATAGAGAGTGTCTTGTACGTAAACTAAGTAACATGAGAAACCTAAAGAACTAGAAAATTGTGATTCGTAAAGGCAACACATGTCTTCTGGTTTTGAGTAGAGGGTGGTGCTTCAAAAAATTGGTGGAAAACTAGACTGGGGGGATTTCTCTATGATATTCTTGTAAGTTGAGGAATATTATTTCTCTTCTGTACTTAAAATGCTGATTCTCAACTTTTTAAACAAATAAAGCTTGTGGACTCTGACTCTTCAAAAGGTAATAACACAATCATGACAGTTTTTTCTTTTATTCCTCCTAAGGGATAGACTTGATAAAGAATACAGTTCATTATCTTCAATGTATAAATTTTCATGACTTTCTCTAGTGAAAGTAGGCAGAGATTATTTTACTATCAATCACAACATTAAATACAAATGTTGGTATTATAGAGCTCAATAATCCCCCATGAGAAGACCATTCATAAGCAGAGCTTATTGAATGTCTGCTATGAGGTTAAGTTTAGACTGTAGCATCAAAGAGGGGAGGACTTGGAATGAACACACACATGGCAGATTGTTCAGGGATATCTTGTCCTGGGTCATGATGTCAAAGCTGGCTTGCTTTTGGTTTGTGACAGACAACCTGAGATAGCCTGAGGAATCAGTGTCTGTTATTTCTTCCGTGTGAAACAGAAATATTACATGGGGTGGGTCTGTATTACAAAGCATAATGGGATGCTCACAGGTAGGTAATTGTCAGCAACAAACTTCACACTATTATTGTGAGTATAGTGGAATGAATGCTGGACTTGCATTTTAAAAAAAGACAGTTGAATGACAGCTTCAGCTTAAGTTTGAAGGATGGATCCATCACTTTTTGGGCCTTGAGCAAGCCCCGTGAAACTTCTGGGCTTCGGTTTCTTCAAGTAGAGATAATAATTCCTGGCCTATTTATCTCAAGGGTATTGTGAAGGTCAAAGAAGATAACCTGTGTGAAGTGGTTTGAAAAGTACACTAGATTGAATTACATTACAGATATTTCAATGGAGTCTTCGATGTAAATTGAAAGCCTTTCAAAAAAAAGACCTTTGTGATTATAATGTGGGAAAGTTTCTTAAATTATTATGCTTTAGTGTTTTAAACTAACAAATGGAATAATATTATCTACCTCTAGGGTAATTATGGAAATTATAGGGATTAGAAATTGTAACATGCTTAAGACAGTACTAGGTACATAATAAACTCCATTTAAGTGTCTGTTAAGTACGTAAACTCTTTCATTCATGCATGCATTCATTCATTTGTTCATAAATAATCTCCGTGTGTTTCCTGCAGGGTGTAGAAGAAAGAACCTTTAGTTATAATTGAGGTGTTTATAGGAGAAAACCAACAGAAAACCAACAGGATCTGCATCTGTTCTTTCTATGCTTCATATTCAGATTAATTCTCCCTCTTTAACTCTTAGAACCCTATTTCTTTCATTCCTTCATTTATCACTTTTCTAGGCTTCTGTGCTTACATCTTCCCATCTTACAAATGTGGCCCCATTGAGATCAATAACTACCAGAGGATATTGTAACTCCAGGTGAGGAGAGTATCCAATTGGTCTTTAATAACCAAAGTGATTTAATTAACTTTACATTCAGTAAGGTTGACTGTAAATTTCTTCCAGATACAACAAACAGGATTCACCAAAGTAAAATCTCCCTGAAATTAGCAGTTCTAGGCTGCTATAAGATGTTGTTCTCATTCATACTAAAATGCAAGAAAAGTGTAGTCTTTCTGGCTGGTTCATACAAAATTAAAGCTTTCACTAAATTCCCACCATATCAATAAAACCAAGTTATGAATACAGGGCAGTGTTCTGAAAACTACAAAAATTTCTCTGTAAGAGTACAGAGCATGTTACTCTTTTTTCTTATATCTACAATGACTTGTTAGTGCATTTCTCTAATGGATGTAATGGCTGAAAAATAGGATGAAATGCAGGTGTCTTCTGATGTTTCAGCACTGAAAGAATAGTCTCATTTGCTCCTCTTCCTCACCCTGCCCTTGATAGTAAAAGTATATGTGCTAAAATAGATACTTAGTACTGCAGGCTGATCCCCAATTAGAATGTTTTTCATTTTAAATTTGTTAAATAGGAGAAAATGTAAAGAAATTTCGGCTCTAAAATCTGCCATTTTTATGCATGACCAAAGCAGTAAATTTTAAATCAGTTTTCTGGGAAAATTCTCTTCACGCTTTTATAACAAATATTTTGTGCAAGGCCTTTGGAAAACTTCCAGCCCATCTGTTTCTATTCAGTTGTTACCGACCATGATTTTCTATCAAATTTATCAAAAGTCTGACTGTCTGAAAGGAGCACATTTAATCTAAATACCACATAATATAGAAATGAATGACTTCAATTGTCTTCATAGTTAATTAAAAACAACTTACTGTCTCATTTATGGATATAAGCAAGGTGTTGATTTGTCTTTGTTAGGATTTTTTTTATTAGCTAATAGATTACCTGTACTCTTGAGACAGAGTATAAAGATGTATTTTGGTGTATTAGATGAGAAATATTGATCCTTTCAGCCTAATACCTGGATTCTTGTATTCTTGGTCAGAATCCACCATTTCTATAACAACTAGTACTGAACACCACCCCAAGATTTAATAAAAAATTCAAAGTGAACATAATAAGGTAAAATTTTTCCTAATCTTTCTTCTCATTAATCTGAGTCTCCCTCTCTTTGTACTACCCATTTTCTGGTTAAGCTTCAGTTGCTTCTCATGCCAATAATTGAAACTACTTCCTAAATAGATTATCTCTCCATATTCCCCCCCGCTTCAGCCCACACAACATGCTCCTGCCAGGATAATCATCCTAGAACATAGCCTCTGCTCATATTCCCCCCAGGTACAAATGATTTCAAACTCTTCCATTTGCCAATAGACAAAGTTGCCATCTCTCTGACCTGATTTTAAAGTTATACTGTTTTAGTTCAAGCAGACTGGACTAGTCACAGTTTTGTAAAAATCTCCTTACTCCAGTGTTTTTGTGCCTTTCATTAATTAGGATTGCTTGCTGTTTCTCTACCTTATCTCTCAATCCCTCCATTTTTATTTGGTGAAATCCTACCCAATTATCAAGGGATTATTCAAGTGCCACTTTTATTTATTTTTTTTTTTATTTTATTTTTTTTTTAATTTTTTTTTTCAACGTTTATTTATTTTTGGAACAGAGAGAGACAGAGCATGAACGGCGGAGGGGCAGAGAGAGAGGGAGACACAGAATCTGAAACAGGCTCCAGACTCTGAGCCATCAGCCCAGAGCCCGACGCAGGGCTCGAACTCACGGACCGCGAGATCGTGACCTGGCTGAAGTCGGACGCTTAACCGACTGCGCCACCCAGGCGCCCCAAGTGCCACTTTTATAACACCATTTTGGGTACTTCTCCACTCCTTACAAGCCATGTTATATGGTTTTTGTTTCATCTTTTATTGCATGAGCTTTATTTTTACTTTTCTCATGCTCTGGGGGATATCATGTTATGGCTTATTCATGTTGTATACTATGAAACTCTAGAAGACAGAAATCTGTCTTGTCTTTGCGTAAAAACACAATACCATGAATCACAGTGTTCATTCATTTGTTGATCTGTTTAAAAGGGGTTGAGAACCTTGAGTCAGCTACTTTGCTAGGTCATGAGAATATAAATACCACACACAACAAGGGCAGGTGATAAGCCTATGTGATAAGAATGAATAGGCTCCGAAACCAGATAGTTATGGTATCAAATCCTGATTCTGCAATTTACTATCACTTTGCATTAAGGGTCCCACTTTGAGACATGTGATAGAGTTTGGGGACAATAACAATCTCATATTATCAGGACTTATTGAAATATTCAATTTAAAATTTCTAGTAACTGTGATTTATGGTTACTTTTTTTCACTTAAAGTTTTATAGAGATCCATCTATATTAGTGCCCACCCCACACACAAACCTACCTCATTCCTACCAAGGAATTTTATATTATTTTATATTATATGTGTATGATCATTTACTTTATTGTTTCTTATCTGTAGACATTTTAGGATATTTTTAATTTTTTACTATTACAAAAGTGCATCATATGAATCTGTCAGTGTGCATACATCTATCTTTGCACCTGTGTCATACTGTTATCATAGGGATTTTTACATGTAGGATTTGGGGGTCAAAGTCTGTTGGGTTGAAGTTGTTAGCTTTAACAGATAATGCCCAAATGCCCTCACTTATGGACTGAATGTTTATAGCCCCCTTCAATTCTAATCCCCGATGTTATGCTGGGCCTTTGGGAGGTAATTAAGTCATTTGGGTGAAGCCCTCATGAGTGGGATTAGTGCCCTTATAAGAACACACAAAGCTTGTTTTCTCTCTCTCTCTGCTCTGTACCATGAAAAGGTACAATAAGAAGAAGGCCATCTGCAGACCAGGAAGCAGGCTCTCACCAGACACAGGATTTGCCAGCATCTTGATCTTGAACCTCCCAGCCTCCAGAACTGTAAGAAATTAAATGTCTGCTGTTTAAGTACCCAACCTATGAGAATTTGTTATTTTAGCCAAAACTGACAAAGACACCCTCCAAAAATATATGCATAGTATATGCATCCTGTCTATAATCTCACAGAAGTGTCTATTTCCATACATTTGGGATATCAATTTTTAAATATGCAGAATTATGAAACATTGAAATTAAATATTATTTAATTTTATTTTCCCTACTTGTGAGGTTGGGCATTTTCTTGGAATTTATTAACACATTTTTAAACTTGATTTATATATTGTGCCAGCTTTTCTATTGCACTAGTTCTTTGTTTTATTCCCATTAATTTTAGCATTGAGCCTTTGTCTACTACATATATTTATATATATTTTCATCCTGGCTCTCTTTTCTCCTTCAGATTTGATTATGTGTCTTTTATTCTATGTGAGTTTTTTCTTTCTTCCACAAAGAGAAATCTGTCAAAATTTAGACTTATAGTTTCTCAATTTCATATCTTAAGAATTTCCCAACTCTAATATTATAAAAATATTCTTATAGATACCTAAAAAAAACAAACAAATCTTAAAAAAATTGTTCTTAACTTTCTTCTCTGAGACAACTACATAGACAAAAAGTGCAATATACATAGCAAAAGTTACCATACTTAATGAAATTACCAAATATTGACCCTCATAACTACAAACTGTGATGAATAATTACCAAATACAGTGAATGTGGGACTAATTAAAAGGAAGAGAATGAGTAGGCATATTTTGTCAGACTTCACAGAGTGCATTAAAAAAAATGTGTGCTACAGTTATGTAGGCCCAACTAATGATGTCTTAATTGAAACAGCAGAGTCTGGGAGGCACAAATGGCTATGAAAATCCCAAGGGCCACGTTCTGCATTGATGACTGGCAGAGACAAGGAGCTGCAAGCTACACTCACTCAGACAAGCGATCTTTGCAGGATACCAGATTTAATTGTGTCAGCACGGAGGAAAAGCAGTGGCTTGGATGAACGTTGCTGTTTACTGATAGTCTGCTCAAAAGAAATACAAACTAAATCACATCAACAAAAACCTGATATATAGGCCTCATAAGACGAAAAGACTTCCGCTTATCTGAAATGTGGGAAAAACGAATATGGACACATTGAAGAAAGACAATGTTGGGAATTTGTGAGAAATCAGTAAATAATCAGTGATGATTTGTAATCATAAGTGAACAACCACAACATTGATGGATCCCTAAAGTAAATTAAAAGTTGTTACAAAATAAAAGTGGTAAATACTGGATTAGAGTAATAATGCTAGAATATAGAAGAGCTAAAGCAAACATGCATGATCTAAAAGGCATAAAACAAATAATCAGAAATAAAATGGCCCTGTCTGAGAAAAGGGCTCTAAAATAGATATAAAGAAAATTGATATATCCTCATAGTATGAGTATTGTTACTTAGGATATTCCCTGGAAAAATTTACATAGGATCAAATGATTCATTCTGTGACCATTTGGTGAAACCATATGAACACTGTATGTGATTTTGCAAAAGAATTTTAAACAATTTTCTCACTAAAACAAAAAAAATGGAGGATAAATTGGTCATTCCATTTTTTCTTAAGTTACCTTTATAAGTTACCTTCTAAGGATTTTTTCATTTCAATGATTTTTCACAATTACAAAAAAATATTTTGGGGATTAAAGAAGAAAGGTTTTAAGGGCACCTAGGTGCCTCAGTTGGTTAAGCATCCAACTTTGGCTCAGGTCATGATCTCATGGTTTGTGGGTTTGAGCCCCGCATCAAGCTCTGTGCTGACAGCTCAGAGACTGGAGGCTGCTTTGGATTCTGTGTCTCCCTCTCTCTCTCTGCCCCTCCCCTGCTGGCGCTCTGTCTCTTTCTCTCTCAAAAATAAATAAACAATAACAAAAAATTTAAAAAAAAGGTTTTAAAGATAAAATTGACTTAAACTTCACATTTATAAGGTACACAATTTGATAATTTTTGACATATGAAGATATTCTTATTTTCAGGCTTCTTTAACTCAGTACAGTTATTTATGGGCTCATCCATATTAATGCATGGATCAACAACCCATTCCTTTGTGCTGGGCATATTACAATTTGTTATTCCTATCAGTAGGGACATAAACTTCCACTGGGTAAATAGAAGTGCAAAGGCAAGGTCATATGATATGTGTGTGTTTAACTTTTTAGGGAAGTTCCAAGCTGTGTTCCAAAATGTAGTGTTTTACATTCTCACCAGCACAGTGTGAGAATTCCAGTTCTTCCACATCCTTTTCAACACCGCATAAGACAAATGTATCTCCTTCTCACAGTCTCTCTAAAATAAAATTTAAAAAAATTTTTTTAAAGAATAGAAGCACACTAAGGGGCACTAAGGAATTTACTCTTGAAATCATTGTTGTACTATATGCTAATTAATTTGGATGTAAATTTTAAAAAATTAAAAGTAAAATAAAATAAATGAATAGAAACACAAGACTTCCAGTTTTAGCTCTGACAAGTAAAAAGCTTAGAAGTCATAACTCTTATCAAGAAGAAAGTTGAACAAAGTGAAAATCAATGACTGTTCTTAAACCAATCAAGAAATTGGTTGTGAAGTTGTATCTTCAAGTGTTTTTCAATTACATTTTTCTATTTGTATTGATGGTTAACATCTTTTAATATGTTTATTCCATATGTTTATTTATTAATTAGATATTCTCATTTTTTGAAATTCTTGACTAATTTCTCAGTTCTATTTTATATTTTTATTAATTGATGTATTTACCTTATGTATTTACAACAATAATTCTTTGCTAGGTTTATATGTAGAAAATAGATTTTCCCAGTTTGTGGCTCAATATTTCATGTCTCTGAGACATTTTTTTTTTGCATTTAAAAAGTTCATGACTTTAATTACCAATTTTAAATTGCTAATATTTTCCTTTGTGATTTTTTGTATTTTGTCTAAAAAATACTTTTTACAGCAAGGTAATAAAATATTCTCCATATGGTTTTCTAGTTGTTTATAGTTTTGGCTTTTATATTTATCTATTTAATGTAAAGAACATTGAGTTTTATGTAAAGTATGAAACAGGTTTAATTTTTTTTTAACATGAATAACAAATGTTTTCACATAAATTATCAATTTTAGGGGCACCTGGGTGGTTCGGTCAGTTAAGCATCTGACTCTTGATTTTAGCTCAGGTCATGATCTCACAGTTTATGGAATCAAGCCCCAAGTCAGGCTCCCTGCTGTCAGCGCAGGGCATGCATGGGATTCTCTCTATCCCTCTCTCTCCCTCCCCCTACCCTGCTTGCTTGCTCTCCCTTTTAAAATAAAAGACATTTAAAAAAAATTATCAAGTTAAACCTTTCCCCAGTGCCCTGTAAAACCACCTCAGTCATATTAAGGGCCCATGTTTATATGCCTGTCTCTATGCTATAAATTCTGATCCATGGGTCTGAGTATCTAAACCTAGGTTAGTAACACACTGTCTAATTACTATGATTTTATAGCCAGTTGTGCAGTTTTTTGGGGAAATTTTTTATTCATGATTATTTTGATTATTTACATTTCCTATAAATTTTTGGATTTTTGTTAGATGTACTAGATGTACAGATTATTATGGAGTATATATCTTTATGATGTTGAATATTTCAATATATCAAGAAGATATATCTGTTCAGGACTCAGTAAATATATTTCATCAAAATTGCATTATTTTCTGCATAAAATCATACATCTCTTGTTAGAATCATCCCTAGGTATCTTATATTTTTATGCTATTTTAAATATTATATATTTTACATTTGAATTTATTTGATAATAAATAAAGATTAAAATTTTTTTAAAAATTATTTGATAACAGTTTATTATTCTTGAATGAAAATAAAATGATCTTTGCTGTGATTCTATTGGAAGAAAAAAATTGTATTAAAAAAATTTTTTTAATGTTTATTTATTTTTGAGAGAGAGAGGGAGACAGAGCATGAGCATGGGAGGGGCAGAGAGAGAGACACACACACAGAATCCGAAGCAGGCTCCAGACTCTGAGCTGTCAGCACAGAGCCTGATGCAGGGCTCAAACCCATGAACTGTGAGATCATGACCTGAGCTGAAGTCAGAGGCGTAACCAACTGAGCCACCCAGGAACCCCTGGAAAAAAATTTCTGATTTATCATATATATATATGATATATATATATCCATCTTCTTTATCCATTCATCTATCTATAGAGACTTAAGTTGCTTCTATATCTTGGCTTTGTAAATAACACTGCAATGTACATAGGGATGCATATATCTCTTTGAATTGGTGTTTTCATTTTCTTCAGATAAATACTTAGAAGTGGAATTTCTGGATCATGTGGTAGTTGTATTTTAAATTTAAATTTTTTGAGGAAACTCCATACTGTTTTCCATAGTGGCTGTACCAATCTACATTCCTACTAACAGTGTACCAGGGTTCTCTTTTAACCATATCTTCACCAACACTTGTTATTTTGTCCTTTTAATAATAGCCCAATCTAACCAGTGTGAGATGATATTTCATTGTGCTGATTTGTATTTCTCTGGTGACTAGTGGCATTGAGTATCTTTTCATGTGCCTGTTAGAGATTTGCATATCTTCTTTAGAAAAAACATCTATTCAGGTCCTCCGCCCATTTTAAAATTTTTTAATATTAAGTTGTATAAATTCTATATATTTTGGGGGTGTTAACCCCTTATCAGAGGAATGATTTGCAAGTATCTTCTCCCATTTAATAAGTTGTCTTTTTGTTTTGCTAATGGCTTTCTTCCATTGTGCAAAAGTATTTTAGTTTTAAATAATCCCAGTTGTCTATTTTAGCTTTTGTTACTCTTGCCTGAGAAGACTGGCCCCACAAAATATTGCTAACACTGATGTCAAAGAGTTTACTGCGTATGTTTTCTTCTAGTAGTTTTATGATATCAGGTCTTACATTCAAGTCTTTGAATTTATTTTTGTATATGGTATAAGATGGTGGTCTAGTTTCACTCTCTTGTGTGTAGCTGTCCAGTATCCCCAGTAGCATTTTTTGAAGAGATTATCTTTTCCCATTGTACATTCTTGCCTCCTTAGTCATAAATTAACTGATCATATATGCATGAGTCTATTTCTGGGCTATTATATTCTACTGATCTATGTATCTGATTTTATGTCAGTACCATACTGTTTTGATTACTATAGCTTTGTAGCATAGTTTGAAATCAAGAGAGTGTGGTATCTGTAGCTTTTTCCTGTTTATCAAGATTGCTTTGGTTATTAGGGGTCTTTTGTGGTTCCTCACAAACTTTAGGATTCTTTGAAAAATGTTCTGTAAACAATGCCACTAGTATGTTGATGGGGATTGCAATGAAACTGTATATTGCTTTGGATTTGGGGCATTGTAACAATATTAATTATTCCAATCCATGAGCATGGTATATCTTTCCATTTATTTGTCGCATTTTCAATGTTTTTCCAGTATCTTACAATTTTCAGAGTATAGGTCTTTCACCTCCTTGGTCAAATTTATTTCAGGCATTTTACTCTTTTTGTAAATGGGTTTTTTTTCTTAATTTCTCTTTCTGATAACTCATTATTTGTGTATGGGAATGCAATTTATTTTAGAATAATTTTTTTTTAATTTTTTCAACATTTATTTATTTTTGGGACAGAGAGAGACAGAGCATGAACGGGGGAGGGGCAGAGAGAGAGGGAGACACAGAATCGGAAACAGGCTCCAGGCTCTGAGCCATCAGCCCAGAGCCTGACGCAGGGCTCGAACTCATGGATCGCGAGATCGTGACCTGGCTGAAGTCGGACGTTTAACCGACTGCGCCACCCAGGCGCCCCTAGAATAATTTTATATCCTGTGACTTTACTGAATTCATATATTAGTTCTAACAATTTTTGGTGGAGTCTCCAGCGTTTTCTATATACAGTATCATGTCATCTATATTTTTTTGATTAATAGATTTTATTTTTTAAAAATAGTTTTAGACTTACAGAAAAACTGAGCAGATGGTACAGAGTTCCCATATCAATATCCCCACCCCACACATATAGTTTCCCCTATTACTAACATCTTTCATTAGTCTGGTGGATTTGTTACAAGTAATGAATGAATTAATAAAAAGCAATGGTTAACAAAATTCATAGATTACATTAATGTTCACTTGTGTTGTACAGTTTGTTGGATTTTGACAAATACATATCATCATGAATCCACCATTATAGTGTCATACTTAATAGTTTCACCACCCTAAAAGTCTCTGGTGTTTCACCTATTCATCCCTCTTCTCTTTCCTCCAAACTCTTGGCAACCACCAATATTTGTATTGTTTCTATAGTTTTGCTGTTTTTTTCCAGAATATCATATAGTTGGAATCATATACTATGTAGCCTTTTCAGACTGGCTTATTTCACAAATCAATATGCATTTAGCATTCCTCCATGTTTTGGAGGGGACCTCATAGCTCATTTCTTTTTATCACTGGATAATATCCCATTGTATGGATGTACCATAGATTGTTTATCTGCGAACCTTTGAAGGACATTTTGATTGCTTCCACATTTAGGTGATTATGAATAAAGTTGCTATAAATATTTGTGTTCAAATATTTTTCTGTAGACATAAGTTTTCAATTCAATTGAGTAATTATCTATGAGTGGAATTGCCAAACTTTCTTCCAAACCAGTGTACTGCTTTGCATTCCCACAAGCAATAAATGAGAGTTCCTGTTGCTTCACATATTCACCAGCAGTTGGTATTATCATTTTTTTAAGTATTAGTCATTCTAATAGTGGTATTTCATTCTTGTTTTTGATTATAATTCCTTAATGACATACAGTATGGGACGTATTTTCATATACTTATTTTCCATCTGCATATATCCTTTGATGAGGTGTATATTCAGAAAATTTTTTCATTTTTATAATGGATTGTTTTCTCATTATTGAGTGTGTGTTCTCCGTAAATTTTGATACAAAATTTGAATATAATAACAAGTTATTTATCAGACTATGTGTTCTGCAAATACTTTCTCCCAGTGTGTGTCTTGTCTTTTCATTTTCTTAACAGTGCTTTTGGAGGGCAGAGTTTTTAATGTAAGTTGCATTTAGGTCTATGATTGATTTTGAGTTAGTTTTTATGAAAGATTTAAGGTCTATGCTTCATTATTATTTTTCTTTTTGCTTCTGTATACCCAATTATTCTACTACCATTTTTTATGAATCCATTGATTTGCCTAGCTATTTTAAAATTCTTGCCTGATAATTCCAATATTTGTGTCATATCTGAGTCTTCAGCAATTCATCAAAATGACCATTTAAATGATCCTATTACTAGCTCCAGAAGATTTTGCTTCAAGTAAGCAGATCGTGACTATCATTTTCTGTATTTGCCTGTGTCTCAAGATTTTGGACTAGTGCTTTCCCCTGTGACCTTAATTTTCAGCTGGATCTGAGAAGAGTTTGTTGATTTTCCACTCATTTAGCTTTTTTCTTGTTAAAATGAGAATGACTACTTCCAAGCTCTTTACATATTAGAGCTGAAACCAGTTCTTCTGATTTGTTTCTTATTCGTTAAATATGTCACACTAAATATTTATGTTTCTATCTTTTAATCAATTATGAGACAGTAAGCACATCTAATACCACTTCACTTATTCATATCATGTATGCCTGGAGACATGTGGGCTTGTATGCATTCACTCAAAAATTCCAACACAGCTTTAAGTATGTGAGGAACATGAAGATGAAGGGATAACATAGGAAGATGTGTGAATTATTTATGTTACCATAAAACTTGTCATCTTAAACCTTCCAAATAAATTGATTCCATCTCATTTTGGAAACAATAGAAATAGTCTATTTAGCTGCACAAATGGGCAGAAATATTTTTATTCAAGAGAGAAATGTTTTTACAGCATTTTACTTCTGAAGAGTAAATTGCCTTTTATAATTATAGAATAGCACTACTTTACATATTAGATCACATTTGCATTAATTTATTGTCAGATTATTATCATGGCAGAAGCTCTCAAAATTTCATATGAAATTTAATATGAATTGAAATAACCTAAAAACATGCAAAAATGCACATACCTGCTAAAAAATAGAAACAGAATTATTATAAAATCCTTCAATGTGAAATTAGAAAAACAAATATTTATGAATATTTTTGAAGTAAAATGAATTCAGAATCTAAAATGTACAGTCAAAGTTGGTAGATGTAGTCATCTCTAAACCTCAGCTCCCCAAAATATGGAAACAGTAATAAAAAACATACTAGCCACCTAGAGATCCCAAGGTTTCCAGAAGAATGAAATGTGATAATAGAAAGAAAATTTATTGTTGAAATAAATACTACATTAAGAAAGTGAATGTTATCATCCTCAATTCTTAATACTATTATATCCATAAGAGGAGCAAGAAGACAGACAGAGAAGGGAAGAAGAAAGAAGAAAAAGAGTGAGCTTAGGAATTTTACCTGTTTTCTAACATCCATCATGATTTGAACTATATTCCTCATCACAGAAATCTATCCCTGTAATGTCATGTATTGATTTCCAGATGATTTCATTTGAAAACCCGAAGATACAGCTTTTCCAGGATAAAAATTTTGCTTCAGTTTGGCAGGAGCAAACACTGGAATCACATTGTCAAGATCACAGATTTAATATTTAGTTGCTAAGATAAAGGATGCAGGAATTTTTTTTTTCTTTAAATCTACTTAATCCTCTTATACTCATGACAAAGAGCAGTTGACTGAAGTTTCTTCTGAGGAAAACAGTTCCCAGAATAATACATGGCAAACTTGGGCAAAGCTAGACCACAAAAAAAAAAGGAGAAATCTTCAGTTTTCTATCTTTAAAACAAAAACAAACATTACTTTCATAATGTCATTGCCATATTCACATCAAAAATATTAACAAAATTCTCAAACACCCTGTAATATCCAATATTAAAATCACTAATTATTCCCAAGGACCATGTTTAGATGGCTTATTCAAACCAGGATCCAATCAGTAGTCACACATTGCATTTGGTTGTTATACCCGAAACATTTTCCAGTCTTCTTTGTTTTTTGATATGGACTTTTTGAAGAAAGTGGGCTGGTTGCCTCTAGAGTATTTGGATAGATATTTGCTTATCCATTCATTGTATTCCTCTATCACCTACATTTTCTATTAAAAAAAAAGTTAGTTTACAAGTTTTGAATATAGTCAAGTAAAAATGTAGGAGGGAACACATCATTGGTGATGGAATGTCATTTATATAGTATCACATGAGTATCCATGTGACACACACTTGTTTCACTGTGTGGTGTTTAATGTTTTTAGATATTAATCCTTAGACGTGTTGATTTTGAGGTGCTAGTGGGCATCTAAGTGAGAATGTGAAATACACTGATATTTAGATTAGGAGCTGTGGAAATTTACATGAATTGGAAAGAGATTTGGTGGATTGAAGACATGAGGTACAAAGAAATCATGCAGGGAGGGCATAAAAGGCATGGAAATAAGAAGGCCAAAGACAGGTATAAAGAAATCGTGCAGGAGGGTGCCTGGGTGGCTCATTCAGCTAAGCCTCCGATTTCTGTTCAAGTCATGATCTCACAGTTCATGAGGTCAAGCCCCGCGTTGGGTGCTGTGCTGACAGCTCAGAGCTTGGAGCTTGCTTCGGATTCTGTGTCTCCCTGTCTCTTTGCCCCTCCTCTCTCTCTCTTCCCCTCTCTCTCTCTTTTTCTCTCTCTCTCTCAAAAGTAAATAAAGATTGAAAAAAAATTTTAAAAAAAGAAAGAAATAATGCAGGAGGGCATATAAAGCATGAAAATAAGAGGACCAAAGGCAGAAGAATCCTAGGAAAGAAATTTAAATAAAAGGCAGAAGGTAAGGCAGCAAAAACAAGGAAAGCATGGAAACAAATATCAGTATATCCCCGATACATTCCTGTTCCTAGAATAAGATCATAAGATTTTACAGATATTGTTTTTATTTGGAGGAAGAAAATGTGACTAAACAGTTTTATTGAGGCATAATTGATATATAATAAACTACACATTAAATCATACTATTTGATAAGCTTTGATGTATGCATATAGCTATGAAATCATCATCACAATTAAGACAGTAAATGTATTTATCATGCCCAAAGATTTCCTCATGCCCTTCTTTTCGAAGTTAAATAACAAACTTTTATTTATTTAAAAAAAATTTTTTTTCAAGTATAGTTGACCCATGTTAGCTCATTTTTTAGGTGTACAACATAGTGACTCAACTTCTCTATACTTTTTTTTAAGGTTTATTTATTTTTGAGAGAGAGGGACAGCGCATGAGTGAGGGAGGGTCAGAGAGGGAGGGAGACACAGAGTCCGAGGCAGGCTCCAGGCTCTGAGCTGTCAGCACAGAGCTGGACGCAGGGCTTGAACCCATGGACCGTGAGATCATGACCTGGGCCGAAGTTGGACGCTTAACTGATTGAGCTACCCAGGCGCCCCCTCTATATACTATTCTCACCACAAGTGTGCTTATTATTTGTCACCATGCCGTCATACAACACTATTATAATACCCCAACTGTATTCACTATGCTGTGCCTTTTATTCCTGTGATGTACTTGTTTCATAACTGGAAGTCTGTATCTCACAATTTCCTTCACCCAGCTTGTCCATTCTCCCACCCACCTTCCCTCTGGCAACCATCAGTTTGTTCTCTGTATTTATAGGTATGACTCTGCTTTTTGTTTATTCATTTTTTTTTAGATTCCACATATGAGTGACATCATATTTGTCTTAGTCTGACTTATTTTGCTTAGCATATTACTCTCTAGGTCCATCTATGTTGTGCAATAGCAAGACCTCATTCTTTTTTATTTTATTTTATTTTTTTTCAATATATGAAATTTATTGTCAAATTGGTTTCCATACAACACCCAGTGCTCATCCCAAAAGGTGCCCTCCTCAATACCCATCACCCACCCTCCCCTCCCTCCCACCCCCCATCAACCCTCAGTTTGTTCTCAGTTTTTAACAGTCTCTTATGCTTTGGCTCTCTCCCACTCTAACCTCTTTTTTTTTCCTTCCCCTCCCGCATGGGTTCCTGTTAAGTTTCTCAGGATCCACATAAGAGTGAAACCATATGGTATCTGTCTTTCTCTGTATGGCTTATTTATTTAGCATCACACTCTCCAGTTCCATCCACGTTGCTACAAAGGGCCATATTTCGTTCTTTCTCATTGCCATGTAGTACTCCATTGTGTATATAAACCACAATTTCTTTATCCATTCATCAGTTGATGGACAGTTAGGCTCTTTCCACAATTTGGCTATTGTTGAGAGTGCTGCTATGAACATTGGGGTACAAGTGCCCCTATGCATCAGTACTCCTGTATCCCTTGGGTAAATTCCTAGCAGTGCTATTGCTGGGTCATAGGGTAGGTCTATTTTTAATTTTCTGAGGAACCTCCACACTGTTTTCCAGAGTTGCTGCACCAGTTTGCATTCCCACCAACAGTGCAAGAGGGTTCCCGTTTCTCCACATCCTCTCCAGCATCTATAGTCTCCTGATTTGTTCATTTTGGCCACTCTGACTGGCGTGAGGTGATATCTGAGTGTGGTTTTGATTTGTAGTTCCCTGATGAGGAGCGACGTTGAGCATCTTTTCATGTGCCTGGTGGCCATCCGGATGTCTTCTTTAGAGAAGTGTCTATTCATGTTTTCTGCCCATTTCTTCACTGGGTTATTTGTTTTTCGGGTGTGGAGTTTGGTGAGCTCTTTATAGATTTTGGATACTAGCCCTTTGTCCGATATGTCATTTGCAAATATCTTTTCCCATTCCTTTGGTTGCCTTTTAGTTTTGTTGGTTGTTTCCTTTGCTGTGCAGAAGCTTTTTATCTTCATAAGGTCCCAGTAATTCGCTTTTGCTTTTAATTCCCTTGCCTTTGGGGATGTGTCGAGGAAGAGATTGCTACGGCTGAGGTCAGAGAAGGACCTCATTCTTTTTTATGGATGTGTAATATCCCACTATGTGTGTGTGCGTGTGTGTGTGTGTGTGTGTGGAGTATACTACATCTTCCTTATCTGTTTGTCTATTGATAGACACTTAGGTTGACCTCTTTGTAACTTCTCTGTCTGACTCCCCAGATAATTACTGATCTGCTTTCTGTCATTATGGATTGATGTGCATTTTCTAGAGTGTTATATAAATGGAATCATATACTATGTACTCTTTATCATTTGGCTTCTTTTGCTTAGCATAATTATTTTGAGATTTATCCATGTATTTACATAGTTCAATAGCTCATTCACTTTTGGTGTGGAGTAATATTTCATGGTATTGATATTCTACTCTCCATTTACTTGTTGTTAAGACAAAGTCTCCAATAAATCTATTATTTGAGTCAACCAACATTTAAACTCCTAGAATGGCCAGATTCAGGGCTAGGTATGAAGTGGGAAAGAGAACAAGATGGATAAGCCCTAAACTTTTGGAGTTCATAGTTTTACCCAAGAAAAATAAATCACATGTCCATACAAGACTTACTTACAAATGGGAATAACAGTTTTATTGGTATAAAACTGTATTCAAATTATTGTCTACTAATAAGAATAGAATGGCTGAATCATGTGGTATGTTTATATCTAAATTTTTAAGAAACTGCCAAATATAATATAATATAATTATACCATTTACATTCCCATCAAGAGTATATGAGAATACCAGTTCTCATACATCCTCACTAATAACTTGTAATAATTTTAGTGATTTTACAATTAGTATTTCATCATAATTCTCATTTATATGTCTCTAATGACTGATGATGGTGAACATATTTTCATGTATTTATTTACCATTTGTATGTATTCTTTGGTGGAGTCTGTAAATCTCTTACTGCTAAGGTAAGGTAGGTTACAGGTCTGGGTCAGTTTGTACTGATTGATTTTTCTCCTTATATGGATTATGTTTTTCTGTTTCTTTGTATGCCTGATGATTTTTAATGGATGTCAAACATTGTGAATTTCACCTTGCTAGGTGTTAGGTATTTTTGTATTTTTATAAATATTTTTGAGCTTTGTTCAGAGGTAGTTAAGATACTTGGGAACAGTTTAATCCTTTAAGGTTTTGCTTTTATTAGCTGGATCTTGAGCAGTATTCACAGTAGGCTAATTATTGCCACTACTGAGGCAAAACTTCTGAATACTCTACCCAGTGACCCTCTCAATTATGAGTTTTCCCACTCTGGCTGATGCAAATAGTCACTAGTCCTCAGCCTGTCTGATGGAGAGCACTGTTGCCTCTAACTCTTCCAGTTAGATTTCCCCTAGCTTCAGGTTTTTCTCATCTACATGCAATGAACAGTACTTAGTGCTTGAAGGGGATACTCCACAGATCTCATAGCTTTGTCTCTGGATGTATCACTCCTCTCTGTTACTCTGTCCTGCACTTGTCAATATCCCTGACTCTCAGCTCTGTCTTCTTTGCGCACATATTCTGCCAGCTCTGCCTTTGTTCCTCCCTCCATGGGCCACATCCCAGAAACATCTTCATATTGTAATCCTAGGCTCTTACAGGGATTACTGTCCTTACTTGCCTGATATCCACTGTCTTGAAAACTGTCATTATGTATATTTGTCTGCTTTTTGGATTATTTCTGGTGGGTAGGTAATTCATCTTCCTGATACTTCATCTTGGCTGGAAGTATAAGATGCTTTGTTTCAGTTTTTAAATTGTTGCTTTCCTTTTTCCCCATTAAAAAACATAAAAAGAAAATCTAACTTACACCTCTTTTTATACCTGAAGGGAAGAATTGACAATGCCCTTTTTTCATATCTGTATATATTTCAACTGAGCACCATTTTCAGGTCACCTAACTTTAGTCATTTGAGATATGTTAACATTTCCATGACCATAAGTCAATTAATCTCTTATTTCAATATGCAAGTAAAAATTATAATGCTATTTAGGTGTCTTATGGACTCATCTAATACCAGCAACACTACAGTTATTCCAGGGTAAGGAGAAAGTTAATCTTCAATCATCTTTTCTTTTTGGACATTATACTGGACTGTTGCCTGAAATGATTTTTAATATATTCACAAAATTATTATATCTGTCCAAAGAATCCTAGATGTAAGACTCAATAAATCCAGTATTTCTTTATAGTTAAATAGTAAACTAGATTTATAGGCCTTTCTAGGTTATGTGACCAGGGAATTTGGTAGAACTCTGCCCTTAATTCTATCAAAATGAATATCAAAAGAAACAAAAGAAAGAAAGTACAGCAGAACTATGAACTAAATATGGAAGAAAACATATGTCAAAATCCAGAGGGACTTTACCCTAATTACGTTAATTATGAGAGAAAGTTTAGAAACACTATTACGAACTAGTAACCATATGTTCCATCTTCTGATAGAAAGTAGTACAAATAGCATCAAAGATGCTAGAAAAAAATTATTAAACTCTATTGTTCCCATGATTCTGGGATGGAAAGGCTCAATTAACCTGGGAAATAAACTACAGTTCTCCAAATGCACAGGAACTCTCAAATGAGCTAATAGTAATCTAGGAATCTCTTTTTCCATCTCTTTCCCCATGTGCCCCATCATCCTTCTCTTCCAAACATCCAGTAGAGATTTTAGCCATCCAAACAATGATGAAAATGGACATATATGGAGAATGGTACTCTGGCCTCTGAACACAAAATGTGCAATAAAACAAAATCTTGTAAACTGTGTTTTTGAAAGGAAAAATTATAAAAGCAAGGCATGCCAAGAAATACAGTTGATGGTCTTGAATGAAAGTCCCAATTTACAAGCTACCTTTTTTTTTTTCTATGTCGCTTATTTCCTCTCTGTCACTATTTGTTCATTTAATGAGGTGATTAGATGAGAGGCACCTGGATGGCTCAGTTAAGTGTCTGACTCTTGATTTCAGCTCAGGTCATGGTCTCTGGCTCATGAGTTCGAGCCCCACATTGGGCTCTATGTTGACAGTGAGGAGCCTGCTTGGGATTCTTTCTCTCCTCTTTCTCTGCCCCTCCCCCCTTCTCTCTGTCTCAAAGTAAATAAACGTTAAAAAAGCAAAACAAACAAAAAAGAGATGATTAGATGAAATAGAGCATGTGGAATGTTTAGCCCGGGAGCTTGTATACAGGAAACATTCAGTAAGTTTAATAACTGCCATTGTCACCATCACCATCATTGTCATTTTCTTTCTATTGTTGTATGGAAAAATTAATAGCAAGAATTTTAACTTAGCAAGAAAAAGAACATGGTACAAGTCAAAACATAGGACATTAGGTTCAAGCCCTAGCTAGTAACATAGAATATACATAATTCCAGAAATCTCCTCCAAAAAGATATAGGTAACAATGCCGTAGGTAAGTTTAGTGAGATTTAACAACTATTCCTTATGAAAATGCTGAGTGTATTGAAAATGGAAGGGTATTTTCTTCATGTGATAAAGAATGTCTGCTATTCTGAAATCCAGTAGCCAATATTACACTTAACAGAAAAACAGTGGTGGCACATCCTTAAGTCTGGAACAAACAACAGTAAGGTAAATAAATAAGAGCTCTTGCTATTGGAAAGGGAGACACTATCATCATTTTCTAATAATAATTTCTTTTGCTTCAAAACTCTAGAGTTTCTTCTGAAGAATTTCTTCAAAAGCCTTTGAAATTAATAAGGGATATAAATAATACACTAACTTAGACAAAAATAAATCCCTGGTGTATTTAATTTTGAAAATAAAACCACTTAACTGAAGGAAAATGTAGACTAATTTTCCACAAGATGAGGAAAGATATTTTAAACATAAAATCAAAGGGGGAAGTCAACAAGGATAAGTTTCAAATATTTTATTATATTAAAAAAATCTTAATCTGTATCATAAAACTAAAAGCAAAATGAAAACCTACAAAATGAGAGAAACAATTGCAAAACATTGCATGAAATGGTTAAATTTCTTGGAAGTTATGAAGTAAATACAAATTCATAAGAATAAAAATATCCCTTAATATCAATGGGAAAGGCATGCATTTCTGGTATATTAAAAAAAGAACAGTTAACACATATATGACAATAAGTAGCATTCAAAGTAATGAAAGTTGAAATAATATAATCTTTAACTAGAATATTAGAAAACATTTTACAAAATATATAAATTAATGTTCAAAAGGGTATGCCATTAGTACACCACAATTATATATTGTGTCCGATATTTATCAAGCAGTTATTGTACTAAATCTTTCCCATACAGTATATTTATACAAATAGCATTAGTCTATAAATATGCATAACACCCGTATGAAGTAGGTACTTATTAACATCACTTTACAAAAAATAAATAAGTAGATAGGCACAGAGTGATTAAGAACTTGTCCAAGCACACAGTTAACTAGAAGTAAATTAAGGCTCTAACTCTTGTGGTCTGATTAAAGATTCCACCTTGTTAATCAGAGCTATGATAGTATCATTACAAATTTTTCTAAAAAATTATTTAAGCACATTGTATCAAAGATCTTAAAAAAGTACTTGTTCTTTAATATTTTAATTTACTTTTTAGATTAATGAGCCAAATATTCAAAAATATGAACAAAATCTTATGCATACAAATGAATAACAGCATTATTTATTAAAATGTAAAAACACAATATCTAATATTAGTATAATTTAAATTATGATATACCATTTATGAAATGTTATTCAATCAACAATGTGCGTTAATATAAATTTTCATGTCACAAAAAATATTTGTGATGTAGTGAAGAATAAAAATGATGCAGAAAAGTAAGGGTATAATGAAAACAAAATTTATTGTTATCTTGGTTTAAAAAATAAATTTATAGTATTGCCTTTAAAAATTAGGTACAGGTTCTTCATGTCACTATTAACATTTACATCTCTCACCTATGTTATAAATATCCATTTAAATTTATTAAATGTCTTATAAAACAGTTTAAAGACAATAATGCAATATAAAGTGATACAGTGAACATGATAAAAGTATGAATACTTTTAACTACCCTGTTAAAAACAGAAAGAAATAGTCTAAAACTTTTGTAGGATTGTTCTTGATAGTTACATTATAGTGCTTCTTATTCTATGACTCAGTTTACTTTCCCAATTATTTCTATTAAATGTATCATATTTCCAGTGTTTAATAATGGCAACTAACTTATCATTAAAAATAATGACTATTATGCAGCCATAAAAAAGGATGAAATCATGCCATTTGAGACAACATGGATGGACCTACAGGGTATTATGCTAAGTAAAATAAATTAAACTGAGAAAGATAAATACCATATGATTTCACTAGTGTGTAATCTAAACAAACAAATAAATAAAAACCAAATGAATGAATAAACAAAAAGAAGAATCAGACCTATAAATACAGAGAACAAACTGATGGTTGCCAGAGGGGAGGCGCTGGGGAGGTTGTGCAAAATGGGTGAAGAGGGTGGGAGATACAGGCTTCCAATTATGGAATATGAGTAAATCACAGGAATAAAAAGCACAGCATTTTACATGTAATAGTGTCATACGGCAATAGATGGTAACTACACTTGTGAACACAGCATAATGTATAATCTTGTAGGATCACTCTATTGTCCGCCTGAAATCAATGTAATAATGTGTGTCAGCTATACTCAAAACAAAAAACAATGGAATGTTCTGAAAAGGCCACAAAGAGCTAAAAATACAGAGGGAATAAAATGACCAAGCTGGAATTTAAGTGAATGAGAAACCAGAGCAGTATGTTGAGGCAGGAAACTCCTATTGTACTAATGGGAATTTGCTTGATCTAACAGGAAACTGACTTTTGTAGTGACCAGGACAGAGGCCAATGCCCGGGATTACCAATATTGGGGAATTGAAAACAAATCTAAGTGACAATTATGTCTTCAGGACAAATAAAAATCAGAAAAAGATTTCCACCCCATCTAGCCAACTATGCAGGATTGTGGAGAGTTGATTTTGCTTTCATTCATCAACTTAGTCCCAGAAATATATGACTTTTTCAAAGTAAAGAAGCAGGTCAGGAGCAAAACTGGTTCTTGAACACAAGACTTACTTTAATCCTAATGCTGTTTGTTCTAACCCAAATTGTTGAAGATTGTAGAGTATTTTATGGTTTTAGTTTTTATTTCATGTTTCCTACAATGGCATTCCCTCCTGTTCCAGATGGATATAACTATAGCCCCATGCTGAAATAATATCTTCAGAAAACACATAATTAGATGCCTGTGAGAAAATGGCAATAATGACAAGGGTGTTATTAATCATAGTGGCA
This sequence comes from Prionailurus bengalensis, assembly GCF_016509475.1. Classification (NCBI taxonomy): domain Eukaryota; kingdom Metazoa; phylum Chordata; class Mammalia; order Carnivora; family Felidae; genus Prionailurus; species Prionailurus bengalensis. The sequence goes on along the minus strand of NC_057350.1, from coordinate 76,844,706 downwards.
CCTGGATGCTTTTTTCCTATGTACGTCCTTGTATAATAAGTACAATCTTCCATCTCTGACAAAGAAGATTTTAAAAACACTTTATAAACCAAAGAATATCCTTCCAAACTAGGAAAGAATTATGTACAATGAATTCCCATCAGTGGTCTCCCAGCTATCCAACTATCAAAGTATTTTCTAAAATTTGAGGTCTAATGTAAATTGTATTTCCCTCATATTGATAGACATGGTCATTTACATCTAAGATAAAAACAGCCAGGTAATACACTTTGCAGAGACTCATGAAAACTAATTTAGGAAGATTAAGACTTAGATCCCTGAGATGAACACAAAGCCATGGTTCATAGCCTTTGCCATTTAGGCCAGTCATTCTCAATAGGATGGAGGGGAAAGGTGAAATTTCCCAAGAGAAATGTGGCAATGTGTGGAGACATTTTGGGGTGTCATACTGGGGATAGGATATTGGCAGAGGCCAAGGATCTACAATGCACAAGATAGCCGGCTACAACGATTAATTATCTGCTCAAATATATGATTAGGGCTGTGGCTGAGAAACCCTGCTTTAAGCTGAGTTTATCACTGATTATTTCCAAATGGCTAAATCATTCAAAGATGATTTTGTTCCATTTCACTTAATGCCAAGTTCTATATTTCCCTGTGGAGGGACTTCCCTAGAATCATGCTTTGGTCAAAAGTTGTAATCTTTCCTTACCCCTTATTATTCATTCGTCACAGGAAGAGAAGAGATTTTCTGATTAGCAACTTTAAAAGAAAATACTAAACATGTTTATTTCAGCTCCCCCCTCCCTCCTTTTTCAGAAACAAATTGCTCACAAATGCAAACATGCTAGGCATACCCCACTTCTCCATATCTGTTTGCCAAAGAAGTCCACACCAGTGAGTTCTAAAGTTATCCACTCATGCCAATGACAATGCGAAAGACTGGTTCAAATACAGCAAGCTGATTGGCTATCTTGTGTCCAAACCAGGAACCTTAGCCATTAAGCAGATTTAACTTATCTCTATCTTTTAGAACCCCGTGCCCTTCTCCCTAATTGGTTCAGAACTCAATGTAAAGGAGAGGAGTTTCATCACTGTAGCCTCTCTAATTCTCTACAATTCCTATATTCCCAAGTATTTCAACAATTTAGCCTTCTCTACAGTCACACTTTCATACCGCTTCCTTGATGGTTTTGTTTATCATTACCTTATTTTCCGAACTGTTCCAATTACTTAGTTAGTCTGCCTCTATTTCTGCTCACCTTCTGTCTATCCTCATGCTCCACCATATTGATCTCAGAACACGGTTCCGATGAGGAGAGCATTTGCCATGCCTTCAATTTTTCCTCTCTCATTCTATCCATAAAAATACCCAAATTTCGGAGACCCTGGCTGGGTCCGTAATGGAACATGTGACTCTTGATTTTGGGGTTGTGAGTTTGAGCCCCACATTGCATATAGAGGTTACTTAAAATTTAAATTTAAATTTAAAAAATATATTAATAATACCTAAATTTCTTTTTTTTTTAATGTTTATTATCGAGAGAGAGAAAGAAGTAGTGTGTGAGTGGGGGAGGGGCAGAGAGCAAGGGGGACAGAGGATCTGAAGTCGGCTCTGTGCTGACAGCAGAGAGTCTGACCTGGGTCTTGAACTCACAAACAGTGAGATTATGCGAAGTCTGATGCTTAATGGTCTGAGACTCAGATGCACCCATGTGCCTCTAAATACCCAAATTTCTTAGCATTAATTTCAAGTATCTTTTCAACTGTTCCAACCCACACTTCAAATCTACACTTCAAACAAATTGAAACAATGATGATCCTCCTTACATGCTCTGTACATTTCCATCAATAGAGTGAATATAGTGTGAACATAAGATTCTAATGTGATAGACCAATGACTTAAGCTCTCTGTGCCTCTATTTTTTCAGTTATTTAATAAAGGATTAATTATCCCTGGCTTGCTTTCTCACAGGATAATTATGAGATTTAGAAATATATATAAGAATGCTGTGTCAAGTTAATGCAACTGTAAGATGCTAATGTAATAATAAGGAAATGTACATAGCTCAAATGTATATAGACAGGACTTTGGCTGTAATTGTCATTGATTGGCAAGATCTCTTATTATAATTCCCTACATTTAATTTGCAAGAGGTTAATACTAACTTAAAGATTAAAATGCTCACATTTTACAGTCATGTCATAAATTTTGTGTTACATTAACTTTTTGTTATTATTTTACTTTTAACAGAAAAGTGAAAAATTATAAATTGTCAGTGTTTATTAAGTGTGCATTTACAGGGTTCATGTAGATTTTGAAGTTAATACATCCTTTAAGATGAATGTGTCTAGGAGCTTTGAGCATTCACACATCAGTGCAGTGAATAATAATATTCTACTTGCATAATGCTTTTCTCTGAGAGCTCAAAGCACTTTACATATTACAAAATTGTGCAAATTAATACCTATGTATAAACTCAGAAACTAAAAGTCAAGCAAAACTGTTAAAAAAGAAAGTGGGCTAACAAAAATATTGTAAATTCTCCAGTGGTAATGATAGATAGCAGATATAAAGTAACTACTATAAACCATGGATTACTATTGTGGGGGGAAGGGGTTCTCATATGTTGTTAATATCCAGGCTAGTTAGTTATTATTATCCCCATTATCTCCATTCACAGATGAATAAACTAAGAATCTGAGAGGTTGTATGATATGTCCCAGGCCTTCTAGCTACTGAATAAAAGTCCTAAAATTCAAATCCATAATTCACTTGATAGTCCCCACACATGCACACAGTTCTGCTCAATCTGTAAAATTACATGCAATTCTCCAAAGCTGTGCTTTCTCGAGAGAAACCACATTATCATTCAACTTTGTAACTTTGACGGTGCAAATTTCAACAATATTTCAGCTAATGTCACCATATGCTGGAAGAAAAAGTTGAAATCCATAAAAGTGACTTGATTAGTCACTGCCAAATACCAAGTTTGAGTCCCACCAGTGATTTTTTTTTGTATTCTGGTAGAAAAAAATATTTATAACTAGATGTAAATATAACTTGTATGTCATAAACACAAAACAACTAACAGTGAAATTCCATTGAGGCTGGAATGTATAAAGTATGATGCAACATTTCCCAGATGTGGGCAACTTGGAAAGGGCAGAATCTCAGGTAAGGCAGGGCTCTGCAATTGAGGAAAGAAGGAAGGGAGGCAGGGGGAAGGGAGTGGGAAAAATACTATATGTGAAAAGGATTGTACCTCAGAGGAGATCATTTTTCTGGTAACACTCAACCCAAACCAGATTGTTTCCTGCTTCGAGTAGGAAAAAATTTTTTTTTTCATTTTCTTGGAAGCCCATGTAATCTCTTTGTAAGTCATTCATAAAAAGAAATATTGCTGAAACTTCTTGGCCAGCTAAACATGTTTGTATTTAAGGGGAGAATATTTCCTGAATTTGCAGCATTTGTATAAATCTGTACAATGATTACTAAGAAGAAGAAATAGTCAGATTAAGCAGAAATGCAGCTGAAGTCTTGTATATGGAACAGAAATTCTTTTTTATTAAAGAATTTTGAGTACATTCTGACCAAAGCTTTGGGGACTATCCACAATAGTGAATCATGTGAGGATGTAGCTAGTGTGGTATGGGATCTTGTGATAAATAGAGGAACCAAAAGGGAAGTATAAACAAAAAAGGAGAATGTGAACAATTACCATGAGAAATCAGTACTCTAATATGTCTAAGCACAGGGCTTTAACTGTGCATGAGACAGGACTGATTGTCAATAATAAAACTACACTGTAGTTATGGTCGATTATTATTTATAATTCCATCTGTTTGATTGCAGATGTGTGTATTCATTTGCTTAAAACTTGTCTATAGTTCGTTCCTATTCTCCTGACGGCGTTATAAATAATATTTCCCTTAGATTTTTAAGAAGAGAAACTAAAACAAGCTAACTCAAATTTTCTTTTTTTTATCAAAGTTTATTTATTTATTTTGAGATAGAGAGCATGAGTGGGGAAGGGGCACATAGAGAGGGAGACAGGGAATCCCAAACAGGCTCTCCACACTGTCAGTACAGAGCCGGATGCCTGGCTTGAATTCATGAACCATGAGATCATGTCCTGAGCCAAAATCAAAAGTTGGATGCTTAACCTGTTGAGCCACCTAGGCACCCCGCTAACTCAAATTTTCAATCAAAACTGGGATACCTGAATGAGGTAGGCTTTAAGACTTCATCCCAGTCTCAGGTTAGGGCCTCTGGAAATGGATGGTAAGTCAGAGATTGAAGTGCAAGATGTTATAAGGATCAGCACCTGTGAAGGAAGGTAAAAGAAACAGAATTGGGCAGAGAAAGAAGTCAAACAAATGCATGTGAGATAAAGCCTGGCCAGTCGAACGGGGAGTTGGAGGAAGCGGTGCCTTAGAATTTTTTTTTTTTTTTGATTTGTCAAAATATCTGGGCCTTGCTTCCTCCGCCTCACTCTGTTATGCATGTGAGTGGGGAAGAGTGAGACCATGGGTAAGGCAGGGATCTTCTGTTGTGGCAACCACTGCAGGAGTTGACCCTGACCTTGTGCAGCTGGACAGAAAGTCCTTTAAAGGACTCTATAGAGTGCCATGTAGAGCCATATTACAGCCTAAGGCAGAAGGGAAACTTCACAATACTTATCCCATCTGTATTTAAATATTAATATTTGAGGGGCGCCTGGGCGGCCTAGTTGGTTAGCTGTCCGACTTCAGCTCAGGTCATGATCTCATGGTTGGTGAGTTCGAGCCCCACATCGGGCACTGTGCTGACAGCTCAGAGGCTGGAGCCTGCTTCGGATTCTGTGTCTCCTTCTCTCTCTGCCCCTCCCCCGCTCATTCTCTCTCTTTCTCTCTTTCTTCCTCTCTCTCTCAAAAATAAACATTAAAAATTTAAAAACATAAATGTTAATATTTGATATATCATTCATTTTTGCATTAATTTTGACCAATAGATTGTGTTCAAATACCTTGCTTTCCAAGTTTTTTTGGCACCCCCTTAAATTTTACAACTTTATTCTAAGCCCTATCTCTTAATCTACCAAATTACTTAGAGAAAGAAATGAAAAAGATCATCTCCTGTGCTTTCTCTTCCAGAAGGTACATTGTCTTCCAGAAGCCTTTAGTCCCATAGAGATCTAATCAACACTTTGTTGTAACAGAATACAGTGTTGAACAAAACCTCAGAAATACGAAGTTTATGTCCCATCTCTACTAACTAGTATAAATCATTGTACTTTCTTTGCAGAATACCCGTGATGCCCTATATCTCCATGAGTCAAAACACTTGAGAGAATTTAGAAGACATAGTTGCCATATGGCTTAAAAAATATTAGGGAATTTCATTGGCCACATAACATCTACCATATAGATGGATGTCAGATAAGGTGTGACTGAGAAATAGAAATATTCACAAAGACTTTAGAAGTACCAAATATCAGAATATTCTCTAGATGCTTTTAAATTCCATTCAACCTATCATCCAGCCAGCTCACATAATGAAAATAGCAAGGGGAAAATTTTTTAGTGTCATCTCTTCAGGAACATTTTTCTCCTTTAATGCAACATGATTTCCAAAGCCACCATACATTTGTCATTATATTTTAAAGCATATGAGAGATATGAATTCCTATGAGGAAGAATGTATATTTGAGATAAAATGATTTTGAAGCACTTTGCAGTGCAGGCTTCCTTATCAAGAAGGCTACCTTTATTTCTTGTGTTCTATCTCTACTAAGGCTTAGCTGTGAAGCTAGTGTCAGAATGTAACCCGGCAGAAGGAAACACCTAGTATGTGTCTCTAATGGTCTAGGGAAAATCCCAGGTATTGAGAAAGTGAAAAGGAAAAAGAAAAATGTCTCCATTTTGTCTGAGATTATGGGAGAAGAAAGGGTTCCATTTTGGCAGCAAAGCAGAGAGCTAGGCAAGTCTTCCTATGTTCCATACCTAGACCAAATTGCCAGAGGAGAGAGATGTGTTTGGAGTTGTTGAGGGAGATGCTGAAGGCAGAGGGTCCCTGAAAGGAGATTACTATACATATCTGTCTAAGGCCAACCTGTAGCAACCCCAGCCAAGTGTCCCCTGCAGCATGGCACTTTTAGACAGAGGGCTTCTTTTTTAGCTTTCCTGATAGGGTGCTTATCTGTTCTGGTTTGCATAGAACTATCCCAGTTTTAGCACTGAAATGTTCACTTGCTGGGAAATACTTCAGGTCTAGGCAAACCAAAACAATTGGTCATATTTCCCAAGCCATAGTCATTTTGTCTATGCAGAAAGGACCAAAGATTCCCATGTTCCCTTTAGGTTCTGGTACACAGATTATAGCCAATTTGGTAGCAACAGTCCTTCCATAGATTAGACCATGGTAACACAGAGTGATGAAACCTGACAGCAATAATTGGGCATAGACCGTTTAGGCCCTGGCAAGATAGGTAATATGGTAGACATGCAGAAGTTGCATCTACAAGAGCCTAGATGAGATAAAATCAGATAGGTGGCAGCAACCAGCCCTGAGACACAAAGGAATAGATCAGAAGTGTCATTGAGAACCTTGAGCTGCCAACTATAGGAGACCAAACAGTAAGGCCACTGATGAAGAATACTGATAATTAAGAGAATCTAGGGGCACCTGGGGGGCTCATTTGGTTGGGCATCCGACTTGGAGTCAGGTCATGATCTTACAGCTTGTAGGCCCGAGCCCTGTGTTGGATTCTGTGCTGACAGCTCAGAGCCTAGAGCCTGCTTCAGATTCTGTGTCTCCCTTTCTGCCCCTCCCCCACTCTCACTCTGTCTCCCTCTGTCTCTCTGTAAATAAGCATTAAAAAAGAGAGAGAATCTAGCAGATTCCATGTAGATTTGAGGCCCTATATATTTTTTTTCTTCAAGGACATGGTAAGCCCTCTCATACACTTAAATATCACTTTTTGGAGAAAAATGTGTGTATGTGTGTATAAGGGGAAACATGTTTGAAAGATTAAATATGTAGTCAAAGGAAACTGCATGTTTTGTAACCCTCATAAAATAATTTATTTAAACAAGGATCATCCATGCACACTAAAACTATTGAGTGAAATATGTTCACAGAGGACTGAATATTTGAATGGATATAAAGTATGACTCATGAAATACATGTTGCAAAGAGAAAGTATAACTTTATAAACTCTTTAATGAAGTAATCAATCTTAGCATCACTAATGGTGGGACAACCAGAAGTCATGTACCTTCTGACATAATGCAATATGAAGCATATAGCATCATCTGCAAAGTTTTCTTATTAGAAGGGTTCAAGCTACATGTGTGTCATTCTATAGGACAATTGACCTGCTACCTTCAACAAGTTGGTGGTATAAAAAGAAAAGGAGAGAGTCTTCTAGATTAACAACAAAAAAAGGACTCTTTCAGGTAAAATAAAATGCAATTATGATCTTTTATTTGATCCTGCTTTGAACAAATATGATGCTCATTGAGGACAATTAGGGAATTTTAAAAAATAGAGTGAATATTAGATGGTACTAAAATATCATTAATTTCAAGGTATAATAGTTATAGAAAAGATATAAAGGAAAAAGTCCCGATTTCTTTGGGATGCATTCAAAATACTTAGAGGTCTGATTTGGGCTCACGTCATGATCTCACAGTTGGTGAGTTGGAGCCCCACATCTGGCTCTCTGCTATTAGCACAGAGCCCACTTCAGATCTTCTGTCCCCCTCTCATCTCTCTCTCTGCCTCTCCCTGCTGTGTTCTCTCTCTCTCTTTCTGTCTCAAAA